>NC_043013.1:27344120-27534120 GCF_006345805.1 Octopus sinensis
TGCCTTGTAAAGAGTCTATTACATGATCCGAGTGAGAAGGGTGTAATGTCACCTTCTCCCAACCCATTTTATTTACAGATCTTACAGCTAAGAACAGATTTTTGTTGTAGCATAAATAATAGGAGTGGGACTTGGTTTCCTTCGATCAGACCAATGGAGCAAGCAGAGTTATGTACCTTGTTCAGCACACCAAGATGTCACTTTTTTAAGTTTATCTCTACAGATTTTTTAGAGCCACACTAAAAGTTATGTCATTTCAGGCGTACGAGTGGCTGTGTGGTAAGTAGCTTGCTTACGAACTGCATAGTTCCAGGTTCAGTCCCACTGTGTGGCACCTTGGGCAAGTGTCTTCTACTATAGCCTCGGGCCGACCAATGCCTTGTGAGTGGATTTGGTAGACAGAAACTGAAAAAGGCCCATCGTATATGTGTATGTATATGTTTGTGTGTCTGTGTTTGTTCCCCCAACATCGCTTGACAACCGATGCTGGTGTGTTTATGTCCCTGTTACTTAGCGGTTCGGCAAAAGAGACCGATAAAATAAGTACTAGGCTTAGAAAGAATAAGTCCCGGGGTCGATTTGCTCAACTAAAGGCGGTGCTCCAGCATGGCCACAGTCAAATGACTGAAACAAGTAAAAGAGTAAAGAGTATGTAAATAATGTGATCGAAGACACAGAAAATAGTGGGTGTCTATGCGTATTTCAAGAGTCCTTATTGCTTCTGCACATCCAACCCATTAACCATCGCAGAACACATTACTGAAATTTTCTATAGAATTTAGAGCCAGGGCTGAACATTACATTTCATATTCGAATATGTCTATGTGATTCTATGACACACCTAACACAGAAGTAGGACACAGCATTGACTTATAAAACATACATGGTTGTATATATTATGATGTCACTACCAGCAAAGTGCTACATACACACCACAATATCTGCATTAAGGTTTGAATTTATGAGAAGGGGTGCGTATTATACACAAGGTTTAGGTTTATCAGAGGTACAACCCCGTAAAAATTCCCTGTGTATTGTACTCAAGGGCAGACTATACTCAAGGATTTACGGTAATCAGGTTAAACCAAATTTCAAATTGCTATGAAGTTGACTTTATAAAAAATATATTATTTAAAAGTTCTTGCAAAAAATGCCAGATGCAGTCACAATATTTAAAGGAAATGTTTGTCATTTATAGAGAAATTATTAGTTTTAAATCTCTGGACAAGAAACATGCAGCAACAGTACAATAAAGTTTATTTGCCAACATAAAGTGGCAGTCTTGGTCAGGACCTATGTTGCTGTTATTTAGCCCCAAAAAACATCGTCTCCAGCTGGCTGTCAATGCACTAACTATATTTTTTAAATAGTTATTAACTATTGCAAAAAATATTTAAAAGAAATGTTTGTTAAAAGTTATTAACCATTTTAAAAATATAAAAAGAAAAAAGACATACCTTTGGAAAGCAATGTGTGAGAGCTTTCATTGTTCAACTTTTCAAACGTGTTATGAGCTAATCCAAAGAGAGGAAGTCTTTAGTATTTGAACTGAGGAAATGCTAGTGAGCATTTTTGTTCAGGGTAGTAACAATGCTGCCATATTCTGTCAGAGCCATGCCAAAGTAGAATTAACAGATGAAGGTGGTGAACGAATATGTCAACAAGCATAACGAGTCAGAAGTGCAAAACTGACAAAAGTCATTATATTTAGCTGGGATTCGGTCAGGGACGACGATGAGGGTTCCAGTTGATTCGATCAGCAGAACAAGCCTGTTTGTGAAATTAATATGCAGGTGGCTGAACACTCCACAGACACATGTACCCTTAACATAGTTATCAGAGAAAGGATTCAGCATGACACATAGTTATCAGGGAAGGGATTCAGCATGACGCAGAGTGTGACAAAACTGGCCCTTATTGAATTACTGGTATTATTCATTTTTGCCAGCTGAGTGGACTGGAACAATATGAAATAAAATGTCTTGCTCAAGGACACTGCACCACTGGGAATTGAACCCATGACCTTAAGATTGTGAGTTGAATGCCCTAACCCCCTAAGCCATGCACCATCACTTCATTATATTGGGTCACCCTATAAATAATGCAGTATTTTATACCCATTGACCCAATTTTCTGACTTTTCCAATGGCAAGGTGTCGATGAATGGTTGAATGACCAAATCCAAGCTTCTCTACTAGTTCCTCAGGGAAGGGATTCAGCATGACGCAGAGTGTGACAAAACTGGCCCTTATTGAATTACTGGTATTATTCATTTTTGCCAGCTGAGTGGACTGGAACAATATGAAATAAAATGTCTTGCTCAAGGACACTGCACCACTGGGAATTGAACCCATGACCTTAAGATTGTGAGTTGAATGCCCTAACCCCCTAAGCCATGCACCATCACTTCATTATATTGGGTCACCCTATAAATAATGCAGTATTTTATATCCATTGACCCAATTTTCTGACTTTTCCAATGGCAAGGTGTCGATGAATGGTTGAATGACCAAATCCAAGCTTCTCTACTAGTTCCTCAACAGTTACAATGGGATTTTGTTCCACCAGAGTTTGCAGGACGTCCTTGTCAAACCCTACAGATCAGATCTTCCAGAATGAGGCTCATCTTCTAGGCTGTAGTTTCCATCTCAGAATTTCTAGAACCACTGTTGACATTGTCTTACGCTTATTGACCACCTCCATATACTGCATTACTATTGTGAGGAATATTAATGAACTTATAAAGCAAAATATGTTGAATATACTCCTTTGTCACTTCCATTATAGCTTTGAAAAAATAACTTAAAATCAAACTGCACTCTTCAAAACTTGCATTAAGAATAAAGACAAGGTAAAATTACTACCTGCTTTTATAGCAGGTTGATGCAGGTAGTTTATCCCATACCCCTCCAACTTTTCATGCAATTGGAAAAACCGCATTATTTACGGGATGACCCATGGTAAAAGTATATAACTCTGCTTGCTTTAATCAACTAGACTGGTTTCAATCATGATTGAAAGCTCAACAGCTTGAGCAATAATAATATTCACACAAATAAAAGTTAACATGGAAAACAAAGATTGATGAAAAAATAATATTTTACTTGCATTAAAAACTGTATATATTTATCCTGATGATGACTGGTGTAATAATATAGAAGTGGGCAACCCCTTTTCTGATCTGTGGGCAATTGGCACTTGTTGACTTTAGGGAGTAGGAACTGGCTATTCCTGCACAAGGGCATTATTGGGTCAAAGGGACACTGCAATTACAACAGGGAGTCAAACCAGACTTGATTTGCTGAAAACTTTATAAAAACAGCCTCCCTAAACAGAATGGGTTAAAAAAAAAAAAGACTAAAGTGCAATAGATAAAATCCATTACAAAAATATTCAATTGATACCCAGTCGCTGATGTGCATATGTGTGGGGGGAGCGGTGAATGTATATAAATATATGTAAATATAAACATACCTTTTAAGTTGAAACTAGCCATATCCAGCTCATTACAACCACCTTACAATGTCATTCTAGCAACCACATCAAAATCTCAAAGCTATGAGATCATGCATGATTAACCCTCTAGCATTTAAACCAACCAAATACTGCCTAAATATTCTTGTTTTACATTCAGTCTGGTCAGATCCAGCCTTTCACACCTACTCAACAATGTTATTCTAAAAATAAACTATCACATCATTGAAATCTTGAAGCTACAAGAGCCAATGCATGATTAATGCAAAAATATGTAAATAATGTCTGTGTATAAATAAGCATTACATTTGACAGAATAATCTGAACATCAAAGGGTTAAATCACATAATCATTATTTAATGTCCATTTTCCATTCTGGCATAAGTTGGATGGTTTGACCAGAGCTGAAGAGTGAGAAGATTGCACCAGGACTAACTGCTTTGGCATGTTTTTTACAGCTGGATGCCTTTCCTAACACCAACCACCTTGCAGAGTTACTGGGTGCTTTTTTTCACACGGCACAAACACCGGCGAGGTTTACTTTGGCATGGTTTTTGCTACTGAATGGTCTTCTAAACTTCAACCATTTTGCAGAGTGGTCTGTGAATAAGAAAAAGTATAATGTTTGACCAAGTAGTCTAAATGCTAAAGGGTTTTTAATACTCTGGAAAGTGAAACTAAAGAGAGATCTATGAAGACAGCTTTGAATAAAAATCACAACTCTACAAAGCACAGGTAAGGTCCACAATGTATTAATGCTCCCACATCTGAGCTGGTGCTGCTGTTGCTGCACATGCAGATATCTTAGACTGCATCCAACATTCTGAACTCTACATTTTCTTAAATTTATGTAGCTCAGGGATGTTAAGTCGCAGACCTTTCCAATAAACTTTTGTATAATAGACTTGTTTTCCATTAATATTGGCCTCACATTTGCTTCATACAACAGAAGCGGGATTAATCACACTGGCTTTTACAGGTTTTAGTGATTCACAAAATGATTAAGTTCAATCTCAACTACCTGAGCACAAAAACATGCTATGGTCAGCTTTCCTTTTTCCCTACCTCTGGTATCAATAACATAAGACCCACTATATTGCAGTTGGATTTTAACCTTTCAACTGTGAAATTAAATTTCATGGTTATTCCAGTAACGATGTTAAATATCTTGCCAAAAAATAGAATTGGTATTTTCTGCAAGTCACATTGCCTCAGCTAACTTGAGATATCTCAACAGAAAATAGTTCCAAAAGATAAATTGGTGTATAAAAGTGCTTTCCACTGTTAGGAGTAATGAAATTCTGATTGGATAGATCTTGATTTCTGCAATAAAACGGTAAATTTAGTGTAGCCAACCCCTGCAAATATTGTCCTTGGGCTGCGAAATCAAAATTGATCAAAATAAATTAAATTGTTTTATTTACAGGTAAAAATAAAAAGAAGAAAAATCATCTGTATAAGTCGTGGACATTGAACTTTTTCTTTAAGACTCTTTTAGAGTCTTCAGTCAGAAATATATTGACTAGAGACATTCCAGAGTTGTTCAGATGCCACAATGTCGTTTTGAAGGTTTCAGTCAGTTTCATCATCTCTCTGCTGCTGACATTTTTGGCAATGTTCAATTCTATGTCTAATGGGTTTTCTATGTATAATGCTGAATAGTCTGGTTTTAGAAAACATTTTCCGTGCAATGGGGACAAAGCATGTTCTTTAAAGTCAAACACAGAATAGAAGTTGAAGAATTCTATCAACAGATCACCTGAAAATATAAAACAGAATTGTTTAATATTTGTTTCAATGAGAAAGATGTCAAATGAATTCATATTGAGGGAACAAACTGATATTATCAACAGTTCAGACATATTTAATGAAGGCATGGCTGTGTAGTTGAGCAGTCTTATTTGCAACCATGTGATTTCAGGTTCAATCCCACTGCATGGTACCTTAGGCAAGTAGTGTCTTCCACAACAACACCAAGCTAACCAAATCATTAGTGGATTTGGTAGATGGAGACTGCGTGGAAGCCTGTCGGGGTGTGTGAGTGTCTAATCTTTTATCCTTTTTGTCATTGGACTGCAGCCATGTTGGAGCACTGACTTGAAGAATTTTGTCAATCAAATCAAACACAGAACTTTCTTTTTTTTGTCTGAAGTCTAGAACTTATTCTATCAGTTTCTTTTGCTGAAACACTAAGTTACAAGGGTCATAAACAAACCAACAGCAGTTACTGGACATAGAAACAGCATAAACAACACCAATTATAAACACACACAAGCATAGAGTTTCCATTTGCTGAAATCCAGTTGCAAAGCATTGGTCAACCTTAGACTCTGCTCTGCAAGGGACACTTTCTCAAAAGATGCTTTGCAATGGAACTGAGCCCTTAGATTTACACTGAAATTGAAACTGTGGAGATCCCAGATAACTGAGTAGGAAATGAACTGTAGAAGCGGTCAAGATATCATCATCTTCATTTAATGTCTGTGGTCCATGCTGGTATGGGCTGGATGGTCTGACCAAAGCTGGCAAACTTGAAGGCTGCACCAGACTCCAGTCTGATTTGACATGGTTTCTACAGCTGGTTGCCTTTCTTAGTACCAACCACTTTACAGAATGTGCAAAGTGCTTTTACATGGCACTGCCAAGAGTGCTTTACACAACCAGAAGGATTGGTCTTCTGCTGTCTTGAGTATGACCAAGTGCCAGATATCTTGGTCCTTTGTCCTCTCGCCTGAAAGGTTCAGTTTCCTGAGGTTATTCTTCAGTACTTCATCCTATGTCTCCCTGGGTTTCCCACTTCCACGTGTTTCATCCACCTTGAGAGACCAGCACCTTTTTATGGAGCTGTCGGCATCCATCCGCATCACCTGACCAAACCAGCGCAGTCTCCTCCTCTCTTGAAAATATCCAAATCCAGATAAAAGCACCCCATGGTGTTCATAGAACAGTATTTCAACTTTCTGACTTCAGAAGTAGGAAGACTGTAAAATTGTTGAGTATTTCACTAGATTTCAGAACTGAGTTCTGATTCTGTGAATCTAGAAAAGAAGCCCACTTTGGTACTGTTATCTTGGCTCATCTTTGATTCTGTGTATGGACTGTGCATGAAACATCATATGCAGTTCATCTATCCATCCCTTAGTAAAAGAATCTTGTTCAGCAATGACAGACAACCATGATAAATTCAATTGTTGATGTTACTGTTTCAATAAATATCATCTAATAAGCCCTCTACCCACAAAAATAACTCCATTTTATAGGAATATTTCACACAATAAATCTGTAGAATCACATCTTCAGTGTACATTCTATAGAGAAGCATGAAAATGCTGATCTTACCTACTAAGGTTTCATCATCATCAATGGTTACATCTGTAGGCTGTGCATTTTCTTCAGCTAAAAAACAGAAAAGAATACAAGCGTCAACATAAAATCTATCAGTGTTTTGTTGGAGTGTTTCTGATATTTTATTCTGTGTCATAACTTACATCCAAGAAATGAGGAGATGTTTACTAGCATGTATTTTGTTTTTAATGTCATGTAGCCTTAAGAGAGAAGGCCTCTGAAACAACTTGTAGAAAGCAGTAATCCTCAGATCAAAGACCTGCCCCCTCCCCCAAACAAATACTTGCAACATGATGGACTCAACTAAAGGCAACCAAGGACCAGGTGATGGTTCAAGTCAGGTGGTTAGACTGACTATACCAGCCTAGAGCAAAGAAAGTAATTCTAACAGGCTTCCATATAGTGTTTTTTAAACTTCATTCACAAAGCTATCTAAACAGCATAGTTTTATATATTTTACTAGGGAGGTACAGGTTCAGAGAGACCAATTCATCCATCATCTCCACCCACAATTCCTAGGAGGATCATAGGAGGGTAGAATCCTCAGGTACATCCTCTAAAGCAGTGGTTCCCAAACTTTTTCAGGCTACCACCCACTTGATACCCAGGCCACATTCTTAGCAACCCCATCCCAACTAACCATCACAAACATAGACCTTTCTGAAGCAAATTCAGAGCAACTGTATTTCACAAATAAAACTTAACTTAACGAACCCATTATTTTGTTGTTTTTACATGCATCACCACCCTGTTATTGCCCCACTTTTTACATGAATTGCTACCCCCATTATGGCCCCACTTTTCTTCAACCCCCCCCCCCTTGGAACTTTCCACCACTCCCAGAAAAGCAATACCATCCACTCTGGTAACCACTGCTGTAAAGGGTCCTATCAGAAGTAACCATCATTATATCTTTCTGCCAGATTCCCAAGCTTGACCAACTGAAGCTATGGACAGCATCCACCCATCCCATTATTGGTCTACCCCTAAGCCTCCTGCCAGTTGCTTCGGCTTCAATAATCTGTCTTGCAATTCTTTCCTGCAACAATCTCATCACATATCCATAGGACTGGAATCATGATCTCTCAATGCAGAGAAGTAGTGGTTTGACCTGGACAGACTCCCTGAGCTCCAAGTTATGCACCCTCTCCACTAATGCTACTTCAAACCATCTTTCAGAGGAGACCCCATTTCAGTTGCTTGCATTTGTGATCATACTCTTTCAGTCTTGCTAGGTGGTCAGATTTTCACACTTTATTCTTCATATATTCTTTATAGAGTTTATATATATATATATATAAGCACGAATTTAATAATTAAAATAAATTTAATTCTATCTTCAAAACTACTTTTACGAGGAATTCATATAATTAAAAACGTTCAGCTTCCTGTTTCTACAGCCACTGCAAACTCGACCGTATCATCTGATAATTATCTCCCTTGTATAATGATAGTCCCATGATGGTTCTTAAGAGAGATAATTCTTTCATCAAATCAACTTATCAGAAATTATACAAAACTGATCTCATCTTATCGCCTTAAAGTTGACATTTCCTCGGTTTAATAAATATTTAAAAAATAAGTAGTATAAGTTAAAGTCTTCAAATCTAAGGTAAACTCAAGGAAAAGTCACAATCATCTTCATTGCTTATTTATAAGGACTGCAGTATAGCAAATCTCCATTCCTCTTGGAGATATAATCTCGTCTGTGATGTCAACCAGCTCGAGATTTCCCCACCTCCCACTACTTTTTGTCTATATCTTTAGACTTCTTCTGCTATATTACAGGGATGTAAACACACCAACATCGGTTATCAAGCGATGGGGGGCACAAACATAGACACACATATACACACACATACACATATATACATATATATATATATATCATCATCATCATCGTTTAATGTCTGCTTTCCATGCTAGCATGGGTTGGACTATATATATATATATATATATATATATATATATATACACACAATAGGCTTGTTTCAGTTTCCATCTACCAAATTCACTCACAAGGCTTTGGTCGGCCTGAGGCTATAGTAGAAAACACCTGCCCAAGGTGACACGCAGTGGGACTGAACCCGGAACCATGTGGTTAGGAACCAAGCTTCTTACTACACAGCCACTCTGGTGCCTGTGTGTGTGTGTACATATATATATATACATGCTTGCATATGTTTGATGAATCTGTTAAGGCAGATTTCCTATGCCCAGATGCCTTTACGCAGTGTGTGTGTATTTGTCTCCATAAGTCTTTGCACTGGCAGAGGTGACATGATTTATGTCTTCCGTAAATAAAATGACCAGCAGCATTTTGACAAGCAGAAATGTGGAATAAAGTGTCTTAGTTGGAAAAAAAATAACGGTCAGCATCAAGGACATTCAGCAGAGAGAATGAAAGTTTTCTTGAAACAATGCCAACCCGGAAAAGTGGACATAAAACAATGACGCTGATGATGATGGTGATGATGATGAAAGAACATTAGAAAGTAATGTGACATCTTACCGTTCAAAATGGATGAAAAAGATGGAAGGATCGGTTTTGCCCGAAGCTGTAGGAAGCAAATGACCAATAAAGACAGCATAAAGTTACTCAACCATGGCCCTGGGTGTTGGTGGCTGATGTTGTTTACTTTGGCCCAGTGTCGGACGGTGAAGATCAATGGACACACACGTCGGTCCATCACACCCAGCATGTACATTACATTAGACATAGTTACACCAGAACTGGAAAACAAAAAAATAAACAAACACATACAGTGATCCCTCAAAAATATTCGGAACAACTTTAAAAAAAAAAATAAACAGAAAAAATATATACTTTAGATAGATTTTTTTATGGTTATCTCTACAGATTTCCAGTAGAAATTAAAGTCAGCACTGATCTGCTATGTTTTGTAAACATTGTAACAATTCAGTGCCGGCTATGATTTCTACAGAAAATTCTTCCTTTAACATCCATTTTCCATGCTGGCTTGGATTGGACAATTTAAACAGAGCTGGGAAGCTGCACCAGGTTCCAGTTTAATTTACTTGGTTTCTATGGCTGGATACCCTTCCTAATGCCAATCACTTTACAGAGTGTGCTGGGTGCTTTTTACATGTCCCCAGCATGAGTGCTTTTTACACGACATTGGCACAGGACTCTTAAAGGTCAATCCTCTTCACCAGGGGATGCGGCCTTAACACTTTCGCCATGGAGGACGGGTCAGTGATTTAATAGCACTGCTAACACAGTGGGACACAGAATTGACTTATAAAGCCTCTAATATACTCGGTAGAATATTATGGTTGCACAACAAAATACAGTGTTCCTACAAGTAATTACTACTTTAAATAGAGTACATGCATGGCAGTGGGGTTAACCCACAGCTCTGATCAAAAGGTGTTCCAGCAATACGAACAAACTTCCACAACAATTCTAATGCTAAGTAATCAAAAATTTGCAGAATGATATTACCAATGTTGTCAAAAGTGAATGTTAAAAAGAAAGAAAAGAAAACGAGCTTACGTGTCCTGTAGAGATAAATCACATTCTATATCACAAGCTTCATGGTAGAACTTAATAATTGGAACACGTGCTCTTAATATTGGATTAATCCTAACACATGAAGGGATAAAATTCTCAATCATTTCAGCAAAAACCTTGAGATTCCGACAAGAGAAACTACGTTCTTCTTCATCATGCTTCAATTTGGTTAAAAACTTTAATCTGTTGTTTGTTTTCTCCTGAAATGAACAAAACGAAAGTTTTACTTTCCATTATATTTTATGGGATAAAGGATCATGACTCTTCATCATCATTTAACATCTGTTTTCCATGCTGGCATGGGTTGGACAGTTTGACAAGAGCCAGCAAGCTGAAGGATTGGACCAGGTACCAGTCATCTGTTTTGGTATGGTTTCTACAACTGGATGCCATTTCTATAGCCAACCACTTTTCAGAGTGTACTGAGTGCTTTATACATGGCACCAGTACAGGTGCTAAAAAGTTATTTTTAAACCCACATTTTTCTTTGAATTTTCACCACAGGTTGCCAGTGCCACCTGACTGGCTACCATGTCAGTGACACATAAAAAACATCATCCAAGCGTTACCAATGCCAGTACTGCCTGACCTGCCCTTGTGCCAGTGGCTCATAAAAAGCACCCACTACACTCTTGGAGTGGTTGGCATTAGGAAGGGCATCCAGCTGTAGAAACATTGCTAGATGAGATTGGAGCCTGGTGCAGCCTTCTGGCTTGCCAGCCCTCAGTCAAACCATCCAACCCATGCCAGCATGGCAAGCAGACATTAAACGATGATGATGATGATGGCGATGCCCAAATTTTTTAATGTGTTTAATCCCATTTTTTACTGAAAGATTCTGTTCAAAATGTTAGACTTCATCACCTCACAGCAAAATAATTTATTCCACTTAGTGAACGTTTCCTAGTTACTATTTACCTAACAGATGTAGGTGGATAATTAGCAGATCATCTGGAAATGTTACCTATGAGAGGCTGAGGTACCATCCATGGAAAGACTTAGCTCTCACCTGATATTTATACCCATATAAGTAAAATTAAAAATCAATATATTTCAATGTATCATCATCATCCTCGTTTAACATCCGTTTTCCATGCTGGCATGGGTTGGACGGTTCGATTGGGGTCTGGGAAGCCAGGAGGCTGCACCAGGCTTCAGTCTGATCTAGCAATGTTTCTGCAGCTGGATGCCCTTCCTAACGCCAACTACTCCAAGAGTGCAGTGGGTGCTTTTTATGTGCAACCGACACAGGGCCCCATTCGGATGGTGCTTTTTACCTGCCACCGGCACGGGGATCACAACTACAATTATGAATAAAAATGTCCATCTCTTAAAAGCATCTTCATCTCTAAATGAAGAATTTAATTTGTAGAAAAATTAGTTTGAGAAACAAGATATATTTTGGGTTTTGATAATATAGAAGTTAAATGAGTGTTTATTAAGTCAAGTTAGATATTTTATTTTATATACATTAATTTATACTCTACTTTAGAATGGCTTAAGACAACAAAAATTGTGAAGTTTGGGGGATTACAAAGTAAAATGGTTCTTAGTGGAATGATTCTTATGTCATTGATAAATATCAACACATCATTGGCCTAAAAACAGAACTTGAGATGTTTAGTCCTTTAGCATTCAGATAAAATTGCTTCCTCAACTTACCTGTGATTTCGAAGTACACAAGTTCAAGATCATATCAAGATCACAGTTGTTACGGCCAAATCCATTAACGGAAGAACCAAACGGATATACATGACAGTGAGGAAATAGACTCTTCAACATGTCTTCCAGAGTTGAACAGATGAAAAAACGAAGACGCTGGCCTAAATCAGTTAAATGCAGGTGCTGATAAAGCATTTCCATTTGTTCTGTCATCTAAAAATAAAAGAAAAAATACATAAATAAGAAAGTCTTTTTCTTCATTTTTGTCTTTATTTCGTCAGGAAGGGAAGAACATCACCCATGAGCCTCTACTTTTTCAGGGCACCTGAAAGTGGTTGGTGAGAAGGAGTTGTCCTCACATTGAAGACCTGGTCTAAATGTTTGATTCAAAGTGGACACAGAATGCACCTAAGAACCAAGTGATGGTGTTAGACTAAAACAGTTTAAACTGACCACCCAAGAGCTCAAAATGCTCAGGACTGAAATAAATACAAGGCAGCTAAATCCAACCTTTTGACAATTCCACTGATCCCCAAACTGGGATTCAAAACAATGAAAAAGTTGACCTTGGCAAGATTTGAACCAAGAACACAGAAAGCCAAAATAAATAAAACATCTGCCAATTTGCCACTTAGCAATAACATTTAATGCAGTGAGCATTAAGAATTTAACTAGAGATAATAATAATAATAATAATAATAATAATAATAATAATAATAATAATCCTGTCTACTATAAGCACAAGGCCTGAAATTTGAGGGGAGGGGACTAGTCAATTACATCGACCCCAGTGTTTCACTGGTACTTAATTTATCAATCCCAAAAGGATGGAAGGCTAAGTCGACCTTGACAGAATTTGAATTCTAAACATAAAGATGGACGAAATGCCGCTAAGCATTCCACCCAGCATACTAACAATTCTGCCAGCTTGCTGCCTTAAAGATGATAGTAATAATCATTATTTAGCATCCACTTTTCCATGTTTGCATGGGTCAGACAGAATTTGTTGGGGCAGATTTTCTACAGCCGGATGCTTTTCCAGTTGCCAACACTTGCCTGTTTCCAAGCAAAGCAATATTTCCCCATGGCCAGACACATTTTTCACAGAAGACTAGCAACAAACAACCCTGATTGTAGTCACTCATCTACAATCATCACATGATGTCAAAACAAGGACACACACACACACATACATACAATTATGCATACACACAACAGGCTTCCACACAGTTACTGCCTACCAAATCCACTCACGTGGCATTGATTGACCTGGCGCCGTGATAGCAGACTCTTGCCTGAAGTACCACACAGTGGGACTGAACCCAAAATCACATGATTGAGAAGCAAGCTTCTGAACCTCACAACTTTGTCTGTGGTGACAAAAAAGAAACAGTATTAGTCAATAAATATTCATCATCATCATCATCATCGTTTAACGTCCGTTCTCCATGCTAGCATGGGTTGGACGGTTCGACCAGGGATCTGGGAAGCCAGAAGGCTGCACCAGGCTCCGGTCTTATCTGGCAAAGTTTTTACAGCTGGATGCCCTTCCTAACGCCAACCACTCCGTGAGTGTAGTGGGTGCTTTTTACGTACCACCTGCACTGGTGCCAGGCAAGGCTGGCATCAGCCACGGTCGGATTGGTGCATTTTATGGAAGCCAGTCAAAGCGGCACTGGCTTCGGCTACGATTTGGATGGTGCTTTTTACGTGCCACCGACAAGTGTAAAATACCTAGTCTCAACATGTTGCCAATCCTCTATAACAACTATTTCAATACACCTGCTCCTACTGACCCCTATATTATGGCCGCGACTGTATGTATTACCATCATCTTGCAAATACAGGTTACAACTCCAGGTATGTTTCAGTATTATTTTGACCTCATAAGCAAGGCATAGCCTTCATTATATTTTCCAAAGCAGAGGGCAATGATTAGCATAAGAAAATAGGATTACTTAGAAATTAAATAATTCAGAGACATCATCCATAAGACAACAAAAATTAAGTTATTAATATAGCAAGCCTTAGAAAACAGACTATGGCACTTGTCAAGAATAACTTGCAGCACAATTTCCTCTTACAACAATCTATGAATCATCAGTTCCTCCGTGTCATCCATCATTCTTAGACACCATGTGAAACACTACACAATGCATTGTGCTTTGCTTAATTACAATGTTTTTCTTTCATTTAAAAGAGTGTTTCACAATTCTAATTCAACCGTTTCAATTGATAAACAGATAAGATTTGTTACTTAGATAATACAGGGTGCGTAAGGCATTCGAGAACATACCACTTTTGGGTCACTGCTGCATTTTTTGTTAACTCTGTATAATCTTTGTTTCAGAAAATAATAATGGCAGACCCTCAGCTTACTCAAGAAATAAAGAGGCATGTTGTTATTGTAGTTAAAAAAGCTGAGCAATATCTCGATTCTTAAAAGTTGCCAGATCTTTCATCTACAAAGTTTGTAAGGAGCTAGAGACTGAAGATGAAAACATATCACCAGTAGCAAAGCATAAAAAGCATTCTAAATGCTCTGAAATCATCAGAACACCTGAATTTATCCAACAAGTTCAACAGGCCATTGATTACAATCCCAGAAAGTTCATGAGGTCAATTGCAAAAGATCTCCAGGTGTCAGAAGGCACAGTCAGAAATGTTGTCCACAAAGACATCAGATATAATTCTTATATGATGAGGAAGGGTCAATTTGTCAGAAAAAGCAAAAGAAAATCACTACATCAGATCTAAAAGGCTCTTACACAAACTGGAAAATCCAGCAGAGGATTTGAAGATTTTCTCAAACGAGAAAAACTTCGACCAAAATCAAAGTTAACAAAAGAAATGACAGATGGTTATGTGCAAACCCATCTCAAGTTCCAAGTGTTATGCATACAAAATTTCCTGCAACTGTCATGGTTTTAGGGGTTGTTAGCATTGAAGGACAAGTGATGCCTCCTTACTTCTTTCCACAAGGCCTTAGAATTAACTCTGTCACCTACATTGGGGTCCAGGAAACAATTGTTACGCCCTGGATAGACAGCGTATGCAATGGAAGGCCATATGTGTTTCGGTAAGACTCTGCACTATCACACATGGCTCTAGTAACACAGGAATGGATGGCTGAAAATTTTCATGATCACATAACCCCTAACATTTGGCCTCCTAATTCCCCAGATTTCAATCCACTGGACTATTAAATGTGGAGCATTGATGAGAGAGAGATCAATGAACACGCCCATAGCACCAAAGATTCTTTGAAAGCTGCCATAGTCAGAGTAATGTCCAAAATGAACCAGGACCACTTGATTCGAGCTTGTAGATGATTTAGATTTCAAATAGAAGCAGTTGTTGAAGCTGAAGTTGGCTTTATTGAATAACATTATAGAAAAGAAGGTTTATTTTTATCCTTATAGCATTTTTGGCTAAATAAAATTATTATCTGTTATTACTGTTATTATCAATGTTTTTTTTTGTTGTTGTTTTTTTATAAATATAAATCTATCCTCCGCACCCTGTATATTAGCAATAGAGCTGTTAACAGGATAATGATTGATTTGGTGTGTTAAGATCTTTGAAAAAGTTACTACTTCTGTAAATAGTAAAGGAATTATCGTAGATTATAATGACAAGAGAGTCTCACAAGTGAGAGGTTGTATAAGAGAAAAATTGAATAGTAAAGTCAGAACATGCAACTACAGGAAAGAAAGAAATTGTCAACGTAACATAGAAGTTGAAAGAAAATTGGCTATGAAGCCGATGTAGCCAAGGGAGACAACTGATATAGTAGAGAAATTAATGACACAGGCGAAAAAGTTAGCTGAAGTGAGATCAAAAGTATAAGATATAAAAGCAGATAAAGCTCAAATAACCTGTCCAATGCACGTCAGGTGTTGGAAACAAATAGCCACCACCACCACCCACCACTGCCGAATGAAATCGAAGACACGTAGCAAAACATTATTAACAAAATTCGTGGATTTCTGCATCTAAATAGAATTAAGAATATTTATAAAATGATCAATTTTCGCAAAACTCATTACTACTACTACTACTACTACTACCACCACCACCACCAACAACAACAACAACAATGCCAAAGGCCTCAGTCATTGCCTTTGTGAGGCACAACACTCAAAGGGTACTTTTCACATGCCACCGGCATTGGCCCCTTTGTCTCCATGAGGCCCAACTCTCAATGTTCTGAAAATGTAATTTTCCCAAATAAAGTGCACTTCTTATTGAAGCTATAGGATGCTACCCAGGGACTCAAGCTAATGGAAGTCATTATATAACCTTTGTTTTTTTTCTGGTGTCATCTCTTTTTTTCCTATTACCACTCTATACTCATCTAACACCATGTCCTGAAACATATGCATATTGAGTTCTACACCAGGTTATTAGTCTCACTATGCCTAAGTGAAATATTAAAAAATTACATATTGTTACGCCGCACGCTCGACTCAGGACCCTAAGCCTTCTGGGTCGATAACGGGCCCTAAGTCGCGACGACGATCACGCTCAGTCAAACGGAAGCTCACCACAGAAAGCGGGGGTGGGCAGTGAACGCAAGCCAGAAACCAACACAACAACAACAAAGAAGAGAGGCAGCGGAGGCAACGTACATTTAACACTTTATAACTTCACAAAATCAATCAAAACATTTCAAAACAAAAGCATTTAACTACAAGGTTAACAAACATTTAACAGATCGTACAGAGTTAAAAAAAAAATAATCAATGCATTTAGCAAAATACAACGCCCGACAACAATCAGTTGACATGCAACACAATACAGAATTTGGGAAACAATCAAAACAAATAGTCTTTCTCTTTCTTTTCCTTCTTTTTACAGTCTCTTTCTCTTTCCTTTTCTCCTTCTAACACAATGTTCTTTTTCTTTTAGAAACACATCTGTCCAACCCATGCTAGCATGGAGAACGGACGCTAAATGATGATCTTACAGTTCTCTTTTTTTTCCTTTTCTTTTCAACAGATTACGTCATAGAGTCCTCCTTTTTTTTACATTCACACATCAAAGTTCAAAACATAAATAAACATTACCACATCTTCCTCATCCGCAACACTCAAAACAAAACTCCACTATATCAGTCCGAATTCAAAATGTCTCTCTCTGCCCCCTACACTGTCATCTTCTTTACTACCTCTATCTGTCTCTCGCCGTCTTCATCTCTAACTCCCTGCCTGTCTTCTTCACTTCGCCATTATCATCTCTTGGCTGGCTGTCCGCATCAACTGACCATCTCTCCAAACTACTGCCTCTTGCTAACTGACATCTCCAACACCAATGCCCATCGCATTTATAAAGGGTGGCATTTTTGTTTTTTTATAAACTTTCCCTGACCATGCTGGGATCAGAGATCAGTCCCTAAAATCATTATTTACCATGGCTGTTGACAGGTCAAAGGAGATTTTTTCGTCGTCCTGAACAACTGGAGTGCCAGTTCAACTCCAACCAACGGAACTAGGGCACAATGTTCTCCTGTTAATTTACCTCCGTAACAATATACATATATATATGGTCCAACCCATTCTAGCATGGAAAACGGACATTAAATGATGATGATGATGAGATATATATATATATATATATATATATATATATAAGCACCAAACGACCATGGCCGTTGCCAGCCTCCTCTGGCCCCTGTGCCAGTGACACGTAAAAAGCACCCACTACACTCATGGAGTGGTTGGTGTTAGGAAGGGCATCCACCTGTGGAAACTCTGCCAGATCAGACTGGAGCCTGGACAGCCTCCTGGCTGCCCAGACCCCAGTCAGACTGTCCAACCCATGCTAGCATGGAAAACGGATGTTTGATGATGATATAAGTAAACAAATGGGGTGTGAGTTGTGTTACATGGATACATCAAGGGTTGAACAGACAGAACACAACAAGGAGAACTTAGACAAAAGCAGAGCAAACAGGAAACTAAACGAAAACTTAACGGACAGGAAATATAGACAAAGACACGATACACAGAATATTTGCAGTTAATGACCCAAAATATCGTGTATTGTGTCTTCATCTATATTTCCTGTCTGTTAAGTTTTTGTCTAGCTTGCCATTTGCTCTACTTTTGTCTCACTTTTTCTCCTTGTGTTCTGTCTGTTCAACTCTTGATATAAATACACACACACACATATGATGGGCTTCTTTCAGTTTCTATCTACCAAATCCATTGACAAGGCTAAAATATAAGACACTTGCTGAAGGTGCCACATGGAGAGACTGAACCAGAGACCACACGGTTGGGAAGCAAGCTTCTAAACCACACAGCCACAACTGTACCTAAGCCACCCCTGCACCCATACAAGGGTGGAACTCGAGTACATCAAGTTAGGACATGCAACAGCTTGAAAGGAACGGATGAAGCATCATCTGTTTCCAACCACAACTCACCATCACTGTCACCAGTATTACTTCCATGCTTTCATACTTACAGAGTCGACAGCACCAAGATCAGACAACAGCAAAGGTGTTTCTTCAATGGAACGGACAAGCGAAGATCCAGTAGGAATTTCTGCCTTCTTTTTGCTAAACTGTGATGGCAAACACAACAGACGGGTTTCAGCAGGTATTTTTTTGTCATTCTGAAAATGGCTAACAGAAGACAGCAAATTTGGAATACAGGATTGCTTCTTAAATTCAATAAGAACGTAATTCTTTACATTTTGGAAATGCATGGCATTTGCTATTTTACCAAATTGTTGGCAATACTGATAGACATAATTGCTCTCTTCTTTGTTGTTCAGCTTAACCAGAATGCTTCTGTGGGCTTCAGCTTTTCGTTCTATGCAAAGTTGGCTGAAACTCTTCCGATAGGTGTTATAACCGGATGATTTGCTTCCTGTAAAAATAAGCAGAAAAAAAAAGGGATCAGATATGTTGATTAATTTCTAAATGAGAGGAGATTTGGTTATAATTTTTCAAACTATTAATGTAATCTTTAGCAATTTTTTAAAATTTCAGTCACTGGATTGTGGCCATGCTTGAGCATTATCTTCAAAGGTTTTTGACAATCATATAAACCCAAGTATTTATTTTCAAGTCTGGTATCTATTTGTCAAACCACTAAGTTATGGAGCATAAGCATAAACGTGGACACACACATAAATACACAGGTACGTACGCACACACACATATGATGAGTTTCTTTCAGTTTCTGTCAAGCACAAGCACTCACAAGGCTCTGGTCAGTTAAGGGCTATTGTAGAAGACACTTTCTCCAAGGTGCCAAACAGTGGGACTGAACCCAAGACCACATATTCACACTTGTAAGGTGGCAAGCTGACAAAATGGAAATTTTAGCTGTGATCCCTGTGCCGGTGGCACGTAAAAAGCACCAACTGATTGTAGCCGTTGCCAGCCTCGCCTGGCACATAAAAAGCACCCACTACACTCACAGAGCGGTTGGCATTAGGAAGGGCATCCAGGTGTAGAAACACTGCCAGATCAGACTGGAGCAGCCTTCTGGCTTCCCAGACTCCAGTCGAACCGTCCAACCCATGCTAGCAAACGGACATTAAACGATGATAATGCTGTACACTTTGATTAACATACCTATTCTATTGACAAATATATTACTATATTTTTTCCTGACTAATGGATTTTTATATGGCTATATATATATATATATATATATATATTGTATTTGCAAGATTCTTCATGTGGACTTGTGTGTTGAAACAAATTGTTTTGTATCGTGAGAGGGTCATTACGTGAAGTAATCAGTTAGTAGGTTGGTTAACTAACCAAATGACTAACAATAAAGAAAACTAACCAGTGCGCGTTAATTATTGGCATAATGACCCTCCAAGGATACAGCATACAAACACTTTAGTTGACCAATGTTTTTTCTTGTATACCATAACTTGACCCCAGTACCTGACTGGTACTTATTTCATCAGAAAATACCCGGAAAATTGAAATGCAAAATCGACCTCAACGGAATTTGAACAGAGAACGTAAAGGGCCATAACTAAATACCTGTGAACACTTTTACCCAACATTTTAACGATTCTCTAACAAGAACACGTTTCTCAAACTAAGATCTCTGTAACGTGGGGTCCGCGACCTGGCTGTAACTATTTCACTTCGCTTACATCGATAATGACCTTGAGAAAGGCATAAATGTCACAACACAGTCTTTTTTGTAATATCTTGCCAACAGGTAGATTGTCATTGGCGTGTTTTGTGGAGAGTTATTTTTTTTTTTCCGTTTCCAAGACCTCATGAAAATGTTTACCTTGTTCCAGGAACATACCAAAGTGCTTTTTAATTATTTATTACAAAACTAAAAAACGAAACTAGAAATTGCTTGATTCTATCGTTAGCGGGTCTTCAGTGAATTTCATATCGGAAACGGAAGGGTCAGACGTTTAAAAATTATGGATTTTAGAAAAGGCTCCCCTCCCAAATATTGTTTTATAAATGCACGGTGCAAAAAGAATTGTAAAAATCCCTACCAAAACAGAGAAATTCCAACTTGTTTGGGATAGTTTTTCAGAAAGTTCAAAACAAAGTCACATTCGATGAAGAAAGCCATACATTATAGGAAAAATAACTAAATATCCTTTACTTCACTTTTACCCAGAAAACAAAAAAAAACATTCACTTTTTACAAGATAAACTCTTATTATTATTAAACAGAACCGAATTCCGGCGAATAACTAAACCCTTGAAAGACCTCATTATTGTTTGACCCAAGGTTAAGAGTTAGCACAACACGATCAAACTATAACCAGACATCACAGCAAAGACAGTCCTATGTTTTCCCAGGGACCACATTATTCATTCAATATATATATCCTTCTTTTCTAAGACAGAAGACTATTATTTGAGAAATTCTATTATTAGGACGGAGACCAGGAATACAAACAATACGTGAGGGTGTATTTCATAAACAACAAGTCCTTTAAACCTTACTACAATATATGTTATTGTTTAACGTCAGGTCTGCTCTGAGCAAAAGTGTTCCACTTGTAACAATCCCAATATTTTTGTACATGTATGACTACACTGTCTGTGTCATTTGTTTTTCAGTGCGAATTGATAGAGAGAGAGAAAGTGATTTGTCTGCTATTTCTAGCAGGTCGAGCGACTGTGTAGTAGCTTCCTTGTTGGTTCGACTGGAATATTAAACATTGTTATATAGATGTGTGTGTACATTCTTATGTGTTACAGATACAGAAATGACCCATACCTTCTTTAATCCTAGGTGCGGAATATGAATAATTCCTAATAGGACGGGCAAACTTAGACACGGACGACATCATTATTGAGGCCATGTGCTGCTAATTGCATTCAACGCACGGCCCTCAATTACTAAACCAGTACAACGAACAAGAGGCATCTGGTCGAATTGAAATTTTTTTATTTAAGTATCACAGCGATAAGGCACCAAAAGGGAATGACTCTCCCCAGAAACAACAGCAATAAATAGTCTTCTTTAAATAAAAAGAAAATTTTAAAAGTGAGGAAAAATATATTTTCATAAATATCAGAAACCATAATTTTGACACCAAATAATAAATATTTAAGTGAAGTTTTTTGAATGATCAATCTGTTTCTGCAACGTCGCAATCGTTTTAGTTTTAAGACACGGTCTCATATATAATCATTCGCCTGGAAAGTTCATCTCCAAAATAAACATATATAAATAGTTTGATATCAGATTATTTCCCTAAAAACCGATGAGCAAATATGCCCAATATATCTTGTTGAATGTTCGAGTTATTAGGGTACTAATGCTTTTACAGGGTTGGCAGGTATCCTGTTGCATTGGCCCAAATTTGTTACCTTGTTAGTCAAACATTTAATTACATCATTGATTAGCGAATAAACCTCTACTGATATGATCTTGTTAAATTTCTTCAGCCCACTCCAAGTTTTTCAAATTTTCAACAGGTTATTTTTAGAAAAAAATGTAATTCTGATGTAATTTTGCATGCGGATGACGAAATTCACATTTTTTTTTCCTGGAAATTTGAAAATGGAAAACTTGAAATGGTTGGGAGAAATTTAACGATCTCAAGATCCCAGAAATGAAATAATATACTGTTCAATGACCTGACCTATTGACAATGAAATCATTTTCTGCCGGTGACTTGTTACTTTGGTCTAATCTTCGACGGACCGATAAACAAAGAAACAATTTACGATAATTTCAATATCTAAATTGGAAATGGAAGACAATACAAACGGAACACACACACACACACATCTTTTACTTGTCTCAGTCATCGGATTGCGACAGTGCTTGGGGTATCACCTTTAGTCGAAAAAAATTGATCCCTAGTACTTATTTTTTAACCTTGGTAGGTAAATTTATAGAACACTCCTCTCGATTTCAGTGGAAAATAATTATTTTTATTCGTGTTTTCGTGTATTATAAATCAATCTAACCTCCGAACATGCTGCAGGGGATTTTCCCCACCCGCTCACACCCCAAAAAACAGAGGGGAACCTCAGATCCCTCCTACCACCCTGGAGTTTTCTCTACTTTTTTTCCGTGTTATCAAAAAATATAACCTCTAAACCAATCGGAATCGACTGACTTTGTAGAAAAATGGAGGAGGAAGGTGGGTAGAGAGAGACGACCGTAATTTCGTAGATCTGTAATCCCCTTGTATTTGATGAGAAATCATTTTTTTCGTTTAAATCCATTACAGCCAATCTAATATAAGATTGTTGGGAGTTTTATTTTTTCTGTGGCTGTGTGGTAAGAAGCTTGTTTCCCAACCACATGGTTCTGGGTTCAGTCCCACTGCGTGGTACCTTGAGTAAGTGTCTTCTACAATAGTTTCGGGCCAACTAAGGCCTTGTGAGTGGGCTTGGTAGACGGAAACTGAAAGAAGCCCATCGTATATGTATTTGTGTGTGTGTGTTTGTAGTTATGTAGATATCTTTGTGTCTGTTTGTCCCCCCCCCCCAACTACTCTTCGCTTGACAGCCGATGTCGGTGTGTTTACGTCCCCGTAAACTTGCGGTTCGGCAAAAGAGGCCGATAGAATAAGGTATAGAGTTGATTTCTTCGACTAAAAGGCGACGCTCTTGCATGGCCACAGTCAAATGACTGAAACAAGTAAAAGAATAACACACATACACACACACAGCATTGAATCAGCTGCACAAGACTTACAGTTTTGTAAGTGTTGGACATGTCCATCCCATTAGATGAGGTGTCCTACACCCACGAAACCAGAGAATGTGGGGCTCTGTCAAACTGTTATCAAATACATTTATCTCCAACCAAATATGTTGAGAGTTACTTTCTTTCACTCATTCACAAGCATATAACATACATACATGCATGCATGCATGCATACATACATACATACATACATACATACATACATACATACATACATACATACATACATACATACATACATACATGCATGCATGCATGCATGCATGCATACATACATACATACAGTTTTTTTCATATGGTAAGAAGTTTGCTTCCCAACCACATGGTTCTGGGTTCAGTCCCACTGCATGGAACCTTGAGCAAGTGTCTTCTGCAATAGCCTCAGGCCTACCAAAGCCTTGTGGGTCCAACCACTTGCCATGATTGACCGCTAAATCCACAAGTTTCTTTTATTCTCTCTCTGTTAATTTCCTCATGTTCCTCTCCGTTGAAGAGCATAGGCTTGAAATGCAAAAGACTTTCACACCTTCCTGAACATCAAACTAATACACCTGCTTGTTGTTTATACATCGGTCTTTGCTTTTGTTTTTCTGTAAGTTTAAACTATATATATATATACATCACTTGAATAAAGTTAAAACATGGTCCGGTTTTTACATTTGTTATGGTATTTTAACATTAAAAAGATATTTTATAATGCTCATAAAGTAAAATTAGCGCTTTCATACATAGAGTAATCATCAGATTTCAAATGTGTTTAACTGACAGTTGAGTTCCTGACAATTTTAGTACCTCTTAGAACACTCCAACATGCTGAATTTTTAGAATATGGTTTTGACCAATCCACTTGCATCTCAAACATCATGGTTTGCCAGACGTACCTATATGCTGTAATTTGTATTGAAATATGTAGATGACATCAAGCTGTACCTTGAAATCAAGAGGACTGATCCTGATGTCTACAACTCTTTCCTGCAATCAGACCTAGACACAATGCAGCAATGGATCACAGACTGGCAACTGAAACTGGCTGTGGACAAGTGTACCACCATGCATTTTGGGAGAAAAAACCCTGCGTCCACATACTCCCTCTACAACACTGATATCACTGTCAGCATCACCTAGGCATCACTGTCAGCAGTGATTTGCGTTGGACAAAGCATATATATATATATCTGGCACCTGTGCAGGTGGCACGTAAAAAGCACCCACTAGCATCCAGCTGTAGAAACACTGCCAGATCAGACTGGAGCCTAGTGCAGCCCCTGGCTTCCCAGACCCCGGTCGAACCGTCCAACCCGTGCTAGCGCGGAAAACGGACACTAAACGATGATGATGATGATGATGATATAGGTGTAGTTGTGTAGTAAGAAGCTTGCATCCCAACCACTTGGTTCCAAATTCAGTCCCACTGCATGGAATCTTGGGCAAGTGTCTTCTACTATAACTTTGGGCTAATCTAAGCCTTGTGAGTGGATTTGGTAGATGGAAACTGAAAGAAGCCTGATGTCATCAATGCTAGGCCCACCTGACTGGCTCTTGTGCCGGTGGTACGTTAAAAGCACCCATTACATTCTCGGAGATGGTAACAGATAAAAATTGCCATTTAAGTATAAGATTTAATTTCAGCATGACAGCAAGCTGGCAGAACCGTTAACACACTAAGCAAGATTCCTAGCATCATTTAATCTGTGAATTCAAATTCGGCTGAGGTCAACTTTGACTTTCATCCTTTTGTAGTCAATGAAATAAATACCAGTTGTGCACTGCGGGTGTTGATGCAATCAACTTATCCTCTCCCCCCAAATTGCTGGCCTTGTGCCAAAATTTGAAACCAATATTTAACTTCAGAGCAAATAAACCAAACCTATTGAATAGGCATTTTTGTTGTCATGGTGGTGGTGACATTGGCGTGAATTGTGACAGTGACAGCAGGATTGTGATGGTGGTGGTGGTGGTTGCAGTGCCACTGCTGCCGTTATTGTTGAGGCTGAAAGGTCACAGTGGGATTTCACTATTAACCGTTCTGTGGCACAGAAAGATCCAGATTTGATTCTGCAGTAATTTCTGATAGAATGATAGAGCCAGCGTTGCAGATGTGATAACATTAAATTAGGAATGCTAACATCATACCAGATTGCAGATCTATTCGACCCATATAGTAAAGTGATGATAATTTTGTTACATTAGTCATCAGCCACTTTCCTTTGTGCTCTGATTTCTAGGTGAAAGCATATAAAACATTATTATTTGTCTAAAGGATAAGACAGAGAGCTGGCAGAAACTATCAGAGCAGTGGTTCCCAACTTTTCCACTACCGAGGGCCCATTTTATTTAAATGAGTTTTCCCACAGACTCCAGGATATTGAAAGGTCTGTCAGTTTAACATGTTCACGGACCCCTAGTACTACCTTTGCATACCACAGGTTGGGAACCATTGTATTAGAGCATTAAACAAAATGCTTTGCAGTATTTCTTCCAATTCATTATTTTCTGTGTTAAAATCCTGCTGAGGTAAACCTTGCTTTTCATATTTTCAGGGCCAATAAAATAAGTATTAGTTGAGCTCTGGAGTCAACATCTCCCTTCCCCTAAAAATTGCTGCCCTTGTATCTGGGGTCAAAATGTCCCTTCCCCTAAAACTTGCTGTCCTTGTATCTGGAGTCAACATCTCTCTTCTCCTAAAAATTGCTGGCCTTGTATCTGGAGTCAAAATGTCCCTTCTCCTAAAACTTGTTGTCTTTGTATCTGGAGTCAACATCTCTCTTCCCCTAAAAACTGCTGGCCTTGTATCTGGGATCAACATCTCTCTTCCCCTAAAAATTCCTGGCCTTGTATCTGGGGGTTAACATCTCTCTTTCCCTAAAAATTGCTGGCTTTGTATCTGGGATCAACATGTTCCTTCCCTAAAAATTGCTGGCCTTGTATCTGGAGTCAAAATGTCCCTTCTCCTAAAACTTGTTGTCTTTGTATCTGGAGTCAACATCTCTCTTCCCCTAAAAACTGCTGGCCTTGTATCTGGGATCAACATCTCTCTTCCCCTAAAAATTCCTGGCCTTGTATCTGGGGGTTAACATCTCTCTTTCCCTAAAAATTGCTGGCTTTGTATCTGGGATCAACATGTTCCTTCCCTAAAAATTGCTGGCCTTGTATCTGGGGGTCAACATGTCTCTTTCTTTAAAAACTGCTGACCTTGTGTCAAAATTTGAAACCAGGAATAGAACTCTTGCTAATTTCTGTGGTTCTACATCTAGATACAAACTAACTCTTAACTTAAACCAATTTTTCTCTGAGTCAACCACTCAGTGACTTGCTCTCTCAGTTTGAGTCTTATATGTAGAGGAGATACCACTGTAGTAACAGCAAAGAAGGCAGAGAGAGAGAGAGAACAGTGTGACTGTGGCACTCGGTGTGTTTGCGAGTGACTTCATGATAATCAACTGAGTTCCTTTGTTTGGATGCAGTCTAGGATGTGTGTGTGTTTCTGTAGTAGTAGTAGAATCACTGTCCAAGATCTGAGAGCAGTTCTGTTTTGTGGGACTATCAGGGGTGCATGTAAAAGATGAAAGAAGTTGATGCAGAGAGTTGGGAATTGTGAAAGATCCAATTTCATGTTCAGGAGACATAAGTATGGGATGAGTGAGTTTGAGAACCAGAAGTGTTGTGGGCATTGAAACTACTGAAAATGATGATTTCAGAGAAGGGGAAAGTGAGAGGGATGGCTTTAATGCATGTAAAGATAAAGTCAAGGAGTTGTTGATGGGGAGAGAGACTTTAAAGCAGCAGAATCAATGTAGGCAGAGATATAACTTTTTATAAATTACTTATCTTAATTAAACCATCTACAAATCTGCTACCAATTTCTTCACTGAATCAAATATTTGTAATATATATGGTTTGGTCAAGTTGCTGATAGAAATATTTCCTCAGTAGCTCATCATGCTCAGCCATTTTAATGTAATACTCTAAGCTTCTTCTCCTCCTACTACTACTCAGTTACTGCAAAACCTGAAACATTAGCCATCTAAAACAATCTGTCACCAACTTATCACATATCTTGTCCTCGATAACTTGATACCCCCATCAACTGGGGAAGTTATTAGTAGTAATCATGACAGACAGCCTGTCTTTTTATAAGTATTTATAGACCTGGTAGAGACTGTTCCTCTTCGGGTTTAATCATCGTCAATTTCTTCCAGAGAGAAAGAGTCAACCCCACTGGAGGATTGGTTCTTTATCAACCTTGAGAAAGGCCAAGTTGAAAGTTGACCATTGTGCAGACTCAAAATGAATCTCAAGAGTGCAGAGACCCAGACTTCTGACTCTTTTGGCAGGATTTTTACAGCTGGCTGCCCTTCCTAACACCAACCATTCAGCAGAGTGGGCTTAGTGCTTTTTACATGACAGAAGCACAGGTGAGGTCAATTTTGACATGGTTTTTACAGCTGGATGCTTTTCCAAACACTTTACAGTGTGGACTGAGTGCTTGTAAGTGGCACCTGCACTAACAGGGTCACCAAGTACTTGTAAGGCAGAAAAAAAAACTCTTTAGAGAGGGGAAGGGGCTTGGGAGGAGATGATCTTGTGTCATAGTGAGGCAGAGAGACAGAAACAGGTGTCTTGCTGTAAGTTTGAGAGTTAATTATATTTGTCAAGGACACAATACCTACCCAACAATAATGACAGGATATGAGCAGTTCAACATTTTGGTCAATTAGCCATTTCGACAGTTTGCTTAGCTGCAATTCTCATGATGTTTGTAAGTCATCACGAGGGGTAATATTCCAAGGTCCACTGGTCTATGGAAAGCATCTCTAGCATTAAGCAGTGGAGGAAAATATCAGCTGAAATAGGAAAGACATCAGTTTCTGATAAGTAACTTTCTGATAATAGGAGTTGAAGTCATCAGTGTAAAACAAGAGATCATTTGTTTAACAGTAAAACCAGTGCTTAAAGTGTTGAGACCCAACCAGCTTCTAATAGTCTATTAGATGTGGATTTGGTTGTTAGGAGTTGCATCTTTGATTCTGTACAATGCAAATGACGTCTCAGCTGGTTGCTCATATTACTACTGGTTTCAAAATTCACACTTTATTTCTAAATAAGGCATGGCTGCATGGTAGGAAGCTTGCTTCCCAACTGTGTGTTCTTAGGTTCAGTCCCACTGCATGGCATCTTGGGCAAACGTCTTCCACTACAACCTCTGGCCAACCAGTCTTGGGAGTGGATTTGGTAGATGGAAACTGAAAGAAGCTTGTTTTATATGTGTGCACAAGTGACCTCCATATTACTGCTTGACAACTGGCAGGGTTGGTTTGTTTATATCTCCTAAGGTAATAGTTCAGAACAAAAAGAAAAAAGAGAGAGAGAGAGAGAGGTTGATAGAATAAGTCTTGGCATTATTTTGCTAGACTAAACCCTTGAAGACAGTGTCCCATTACAGCTATAGTCTGATGACTGAAACATAAAAAATACCCACTTCATGATGGAAGGCCATAGTATCAGCCTTTTGGGGAACCAGCTGTCCTTTGAACCTTTTGATGAAATATCAAAAACAGATATAAAACAAAATACATTATGAGTCTCAGTCTATTACATACAAACACACAAACTGGATCAAAGTTATTGAATTTAGTTATTATTTGATAGACTCACACTATATTACAAAATAAAAACATGAGGAATATGAATTATTTTTATTGTCTGAAGTGCTACAGCAGACATTTCAGCTATGATAAAATGTTTTTGCTGTCAATGGAATAATGGACCTAGCTCCCAGCATAGGTAGAGAGAAAATATCCAGAAATTGCTGTCAAAAGAACTGGAACACATCAATAACAGAAACAATATATATATATATAATATATACATCATATATACATACACACACATGCATGTATGTGTATAAATAATATGTACAGAGAATTTTCAGCATAAGAAAATCAATATTTCTTGGAGATAAAATTTACCAAATTTATTTTTAAAATATGATTTGGAATAAGAAATCATTTTAAAAATCATTATGGCAACAATTATTAGAAATTGTGTGTGTGTTTTTAATTTAATTTAATTTTTTCCTTCTTTTCTCAGTAAGAATTTCACATAAAAACAGAAATTATTTGAAGATGGAGGAAAGTCACCAAAAAAAAAAAAAAAAAAAATCACAGATATCCGGAAGGTGAATTTTTTCTTTTCTTTTTTTCATATCCTAAAAGATCTAATTTAGGGACAGAATCCTATTCCAAAGTTTTCAAGAATGTCATTCAAATAAAATGAACAGTATGTGTATTTATATAATGATAAAAGTCCATTGATTATTTTAAAATGAAAAAAAAAAAAAAAAAAAAAAAAAAAATTTAAAAAAATTTGCTTCCTGAGTACATTTCTCAACTTTGGTTTTATTTACTTTAAAGTCTTTTCTTTTTTAATATGTGATAAGTTTATAGAACTTCAAAAGCAAAGCAAGTGAAGAAATTGCATTTTTTTTTTTTACGATTTTCATCTAAGTGATATTTGCATATAGTTTCGGTGTTGTGTAGTTACCTCCCTTTAGCCATTTACACTTTTCAGTTTGATTATTCTCCTGAAAATGTCAAGATTATCCAAGCCACATATTTTCTTAAAATATTATTAGCCTTAAAATGAAGGTATCAATAACCCACATCATTTAATTCTCACTAATTATATTACAGAAAAAAAGAAAAAAAAAAAAAGATTTCATTTAGTGTTTCTATTTTTCAACTACATTTTTTTCTTTATATATATATATATAAGAAAATATATAACACGTAATTTTTGAACACATGGTGTGTGGAAATACAAGCTGGGGATTTTAAACAACTAAATATAATATGCTCTGAATTACTTCAGTCAATGAGTTCCGGTTTCAATATCTAAAAACTAAATCACCATACCATTAAAATCCTGACACTAGAATATGGAAGAGAACAAAAAAACTGAAGAGGAAATTTCAACTTTGTAATATCAACAATAAATAATTAAATTACTGATGTTAAAGTAAACTCACTGATCAATTAACAAAGCAATCCATTTATGGCGAAATATTCATAATTCAAAGCTAACCACATAAACTGCAAGATTTAAACTGGAGTAGAATAACTCCAAATTTGTATATTAAGTGCTAGATAACTTGGTTGTTTATTTATAAATCATTAGAGAGGCTATTGTATAATAATATACACACACATACATGAACATTGTGTGTGTGTGTGTTATTTTGGTTGAATGAGTCTCTTATTCCTGAGTTCTGTCTGGATGCACAGAGCCTTCAGGCAAATTATGACAGAACACTGTGTACCAACAAGGAAAGCTCAAATTAACAGGACACTTGATATGACCAAAATAAAATACATTAATCTCTACCATGGTACTGAATACTCTTTTTTTTTTCTCCAACACTTAACACTAAACAGATACATGTATCACACATCCACACATTATATATAATACATACATACATTCATACTTATTCTTATACACTCACACATGTTAAGTGAAGTTATTTCTCAGGAGTAGGTCCAGGACCAGTTTTATTTTTCCATATCAATAATTAGAAAAACAAGTGATGTCTTATTGCTCATTGTTAGCATTATGCTGTTGAAATTGAAATTTAGCAATGAGAATAATACTAATTTCCAGATGTTTTAGAAAATATTAAATTCAAAATTTGACCATGTCAATTTACATTTAAGCTATTGCAGCAACTAACATTTACAAAAATAGAAATTTGGAATTTTTACAAATATATGTTCAGTGAAAATTTGCTAATTTTAATAACTGCCACTCCTTACCCTTACAAATCCTTACAAATCCTCAATTATTACAAGGCAGTTCAAATATTTTCTTTTACTTTTTACTTGTTTCAGTTTGTGGCCACACTGAGGCACCACCTTGAAGGGTTTTAGTTGAACAAATTAACCCTGGGACATATATTTTTGTAAAGCCTGGTACTTATACTATCAGCCTCTATTGCCAAACTGCTAAATTATGGGGACGTAAATACACCAACACCAGTTGCTAAACGGTGGTGAGGGACAAACAAAGACACATGATGGACTTCTTTCAGTTTCCAACTACCAAATCCATTCACAAGGCTTTAGTCAGCCAGAGGCTACAGTAGAAGACACTTTCCCAATGTGCTATGCAGTGGGACTGAACTCAGAACCATGTGATTGGAAAGCAAGCTTCTTACAACATAGCCACACCTGCGCCTAATATTGTACACATGGTCAATGTAATGTCTAAGCATTATACATCTGAATCAAGTAGAATAAAAATAAAAAAATAAAAGAATTGTATAAAATGTTCTTCATTAGCAACGGAACTATAACTGAACGTCTACAATTAGGATGATGATGAGAAAGCGATCAAATTTTCATCAATTGATTTCTATTATCAATGTAATTAGGATTATAGCTTATCCTAGAAATTAATTTAAAGGTTTATATTTCAACATTTCGGCCAGTTCTATTTAATTAAAACTATTGAAATGAAATCAATCAAACTGGCACAGATTTCAGAATGAATCAATGACAATTATGTGATAAACTATAGATTTAACACATCACGAAATCAACAAACATTATTTTTTAGAAATAGCTGCAACAAAATGTATAAATAAATAAAATATCGGTATGTATATGCTTGGATATAAAAAATAATATCAATTATAATCAATTTTATTTAATAAAAACAAAGTCATTTTGCAGTAAGAAAAAGTATTAACATTTTTTTCTAGTCTATATTTGATGAATACAATATGAAATATTTACATGAAAGTATAAAGAAAATGGTGAAATTTAAAGATGATCATTCTTCATCATAAAGTTCTTATACATTTGCTGAAGGAATAAAGACAGAAGCAGTGTATTAAACTCGAAACTTCTATGAGAATTTGCATATCAATTAAAACTTGAATAATTTATTTGGCAACAAGCAGTTGCCCACAGTTTATCAAACTGAGATCAGTTCTAATAACAATATGATGATGAAGAAAATGTAGATTCTTTGTACAAAGCTAAGCAGGAGATCCATAACTCCTCCTAATGACTCAGGGAAAATAAAGGAAAAAAAAAAAAAAAAAGAATTTAAAAATTCATTATTATGTGAAATAAATATCTAAGACTGATGTGAAATCTTGAAGAAAAGTTACTCTTTTCTCTCTTTTAATATCACCAAAATGGTACTAAGTTCTTTTGAAATTCATTTTCTTTTTTTAAGAGATGACAATTCTAAATATATAACCTCCCTTTAATTCATAAACCCCAATTTTGGGAGGTAGTTTAACAGGGTTTAAAAAATTCTTTTTTTTTAATTAAAAATCAGAAATTAAAAACTTTTTTTAAAGTATCTATTATCTTTTACCTCCTTCAGTCATTGGACTGTGGCCAAGCTGGGGCACCACTTTGAAATTAAACGAGAATTTAGCAGAGCGTAGTATGATAAAACAATTAGAAATTTATGATTCTAAGACATTAAAAGTATATTCTGAGTCAGAAGCTTTGTTAATGGCTAGCAAGCTTGGTCTAATATCAGCCCAAAAAATATATATTTGAAGTAAAGTTTGTCAATATAGTTAGAAAAACATAGGTTTTCTCACAAGAGAAACTGTTCAATATTGATCATACTGTACTATTTGCAAAAATGTCTCTTCTTCCAAGCACTGATAATACAACAATGTGTCAATCATTATTTCCTGATTTTGTTCCAATGTAAGAATTGTAAACTGACCTCAATAATCCCCATCTTCCTATTTCAATAGAAAAACTAACTTTGTCAATTCAATGTGTGATAATTACTTTTTAACCCAGGAAACCAAAGCATGCATATATATATATATATATATATTTATATATTTATATATAATGCAATAAGCATGTATGTTAGATGTTGTTACAGTGACTACCGTTATATTGTTTATTGTTGACATTTTTGATTTCTTTCATGATAATAATACAAAGAAATTGAAGTCAGAACTATCAACAATCAGCAAATAACAGAAAATGAAACCTAGATTGTTAATATTTAATTCTTCTCTTTTCTCATTCATTTGTTTTAAATATCAATTATTTCATATCTTATTAATTTTTTGTTTCCCAACCAACACTATTATAGAAGGATTGGTGTGTTTTATTTAAAAAAAAAAATGGGTGGTTTGCTTTTAGTTTGTTTTTTCAATGTGTCTTAATTGTATAAAATATCTAAAAACAGCCTTACAAAAACATAACAGTGAGCTGCATTTCTTGGAAGTTTAAAAAAATATAAATAAATAAATAAAAAAAACGATTTTTCAATTAAGTGAGCAAAATCTTGTCTGAAATGCTCAGAATCCCCGTTCCAAATTTTCTTGTGTAGAAAGGCACAAAGCCTTAAATTTATTTATAAAACCAACGAAACAGGAATGGTATTCATTCCTTTCTCAAGGACTGAGTGACGCAAAGAGAAGCAGAACAGCTACAGCCAGGATTCAAAAGTGAGTCGTGGGAGCATATTTCTATGGTATTTGTCAGCATTTCAGAAATATTGCCAATATAATGTCCAAATCTATATATTTTAACCAGAGGCAACTGCAGTTGCTGGTTCCAAACCTGGAGACTGGCGTGTAAAAGCCTGAAATTAAGGAAGAAATAGGAATAATCAATAAACTAGTTCCTGAAAAATACATAACATTTTTGAAAGAGGGGAAAAAAAAAGAAGACATATATCAAAGTTTACAGTTCCTTCCACAAGAATATATCAACCAATAACATTGTTCAATTAATTCTCACAACCATTGTGAAAGTACACCACCACCATCATCATCATCATCATCATCATTTTAAGGCCTATTTTTGCATGCTTCCATGGGGTCAAATGGAATTTGTTGAGGCAGATTTCCTATGGCTGGATGCCCTTCCTGTTACCAACCCTCACCTGTTTCCAAGTAAAGTAACCACTGTAAAAGCAAAAAAAAAAAAAAAAAAACAGTGGATCCAGCCATTGGCTTACTCAATTCACCAAACTATCAGGAATGTAATGTGATAGAAGACTAGTCAGTGTCTTTTCCAGAAGATTATCTTTCAACCCCATAAGACTATGCAGTCAGAACAAACAAAGCACTGTCTTTAAGGAGCCTAATGGACTATTTAGCAGTATTGTTCTTTTACATATGACTAAGATCTTCAAAAAAAGAAGGAAATGAATTTTGTGGTGGTCAAACATTTTCTGTAGACATCAAGAATATAAAATATTGTTGATTAGTTCTAAGCCAACACATTGGAATGGTTAACAGTTGGAAAGTGGTTACCACCGCACTTGTTTTGAGGCCATGTAGGACTACATTATCTGAAGTGTCTTTTCCTTAAGATGGCCAGGATACAATATAAAGGAGATTTTGTTACTATTTCTAGCATAATTAGTGGCCATCTTAGAATAGTGGTTCCCAACCATCTTTTACCTATGGATCCCTTGGATTCTTATTTTACTCTACTGAACCTTAATTCGATGTAAATAAAAAAAAAATTCCAGTGCATTTTTATGAAATATTCTTTTCTACTCTAGGCACAAGGCCCGAATTTTATGGGGAGGGGCCAGTCGATTAGATCAATCCAAGTATGCAACTGGTACTTAATTTATTGACCTCAAAAGGATGAAAGGCAAAGTTGACCTTGGTGGAATTTGAACTCAGAACATAAAAACAGACGAAATACTGCTAAGTATTTTGTCTGGTGTGCTAACATTTCTGCCAGCTTGCTGCCTTTTTATAATGAAATATTATAAGGGATTGTCTAAGAAAATTTGTGCAAATATTTTGTGTACAGTAATCCCTTGCCATATCGTGGTTCACCTATCTCGTACTGAGTATATTGTGGATTTTTCTGGCTAATATATGTAAATTTATATCACAGACTCCTCAGTATATCATGGGTTTCTGTAACCGATAATTATTTATATATATTTTAGATTTTAATTATTTCTGTTGTAAAATAAGCATTTTCATGCCTAAAAATTACATTAATAAATAAAGATAGAGTACAGTACTATACTGTATAACACATTAATTAAAATATATTAAAAGACAATACATAGTAAACAAAGAATTGCACATACTGCATGGAAAACGAAACTAGGGAGACGAGTGTGTGATGTTGTTTTGCATTTATAATGAAATAAATACACACAAATTATAAAAATAATAAAAAATATATACAGTACAGTACTGTTTCTACTTTGTGGATTTTCACCTATTGCAGGAGGTTTTGGAATGCAACGCCTGCAATAGTTGAGGGATTACTGTATTGTAGAAGTATAAGCACTTTATTGCACATAAATGTTAACAGCAAAGTCTTCAATGGACCCCACAAGGGCTATATAGACCCTGGTTGAGAACCGCTGATCCAGAGACTCACTGGTTCATTAAGGACAACAAATAAACCGAGACATAGACTTACTTTCCTGAGAATTTAACTGAAATAATTATTTTCCATGAAGTCACAGGGCTACAGTATCTGGAAGAAACACAGTCAATCAAATTCGTCTTAATATGTAATTGGCACTTGTTTATCAAACTCCAGAAAAATGATGAAAGGTAATATTTAATCTCAGGACACACAGAGAGAAAGTTAAACACTTAACAATGTAGCCTTCTCCACAATTTTAAACACTCTGTGACCTCAATTTTAAATAATTGCTTCTAGTTTAGCCTCAAGGCCTGAGAATTTGAAAGATGGTTGTTAGTCACTATTATCAACTCCATTACTTCACTGGAACTTTATTTTATTGATCCCTGCTAAAGGGATGAAAGGCAAGTTGATCTAGGCTGGTTTTGAACATAAAGGGCCATAACAAAATACTTGCAAGGCATGTTACCCAATGGTTTTATGATTCTGCTAATGTTGTTCAACTTGCCCCTTGTGCCAAAATTTAAAAACCAGTATATCCAGTCATAAGCTTGCTACAGATAAGTCAATAATCTGATATCTTATCCACACAACCATCTTGTCTTCACACAAACACACACACACAAAATTAAGGGATAATAGAATATCAAATACTATTTGTGATGTACATTTGACAAATCATTAAGAAATAGTTCTCTCAATTGAGACTATCATTTGAAGCAACTTTAAAAAAATAAGAATGAATACAGATCCAGAAAGACGAAAAATAAATTAGTAAACATGAAAATTCTATGGTTATTTGCAAACCAATAAAAGCACCCAACTACTTTCACAACTCAATTCTGCTTACTTTTCTTGACAGGTTACAACGGTCGACTAACTAATAATATAGCACTTTAATACAAAACCTAAATTGAATAATTAAAATTTAACACTTTATTCCCTAATACCTCCATAAGCTAGCTGATGCATTAATTTAGAGATTTATATCATTTATCTTTTTAAACCCATCTTCTTAACCATCTGATTACTATGTCAGTCACTGAGGATAACATCTCTCAACACAATATGGTTACCTAAGCAAGCAGTTGGTTTTTAGCATTTCAACAATTATAACTGATAACTCTACTGCTTTCCCTTCCATTGTCACAAGATTTATGACCCAATTGATCAGGCTTTTTACAATATTTTATCATGGGTTTTTGTGAATGTTTAACTCATTTCAGGATTATTTAAACCTTGTATCGTATTCAGAAAAATAAATTAAAAAATACAAACATTACACAAATGTTTATAAAAACTGTAAAACAAAAAGACTTCAAACTGACACATATCAGACTATAAATCTACAAAGCTTGCCTGCAAAACATGTTGTGGCCTTCACAACATTGCTAAGCTTCCTTATATATGGTATGATAAATATAGAAATTATTATTTATAAGAAGTATAGAAGGAAGTTAGAGTTAATCTATCAGAAATCATAGACAAAGGAAAATATTCAATAGGTAAGAATAGAAAAGTAAATCCACCGAACAGAACTCATATTTTTTTTTAATCTCTATAGTGATCAGTATTTTTTTTTAAGCAATATAACTTTTTGCAGTTGTTGATTTTGAATAAGTTAAAATGGAGTGATGCAGCCACGTAACTGTGCATGCTCTACTGACTGGTAAGATCAACATGACTGATGTTCAGCTTGCAATCATTTTAGGTCAATTTTTATAGGAAAAAACATGAATAGAAAAGTCGTCCCAGCTGTGTAGATAGACTAGACAATAAAAATCTAGTTGGATGAAAATTTAAACATTAAAAAAACAAAGACTAACTATGCTACGATAGGAAGAAGAACTTGTCAAACAAATTTTATGGTTTAATGATAGTCATAAATACCTTATACTAAAATAAGATCTGAGAGAGAGCCAACTGATTCATAAAAGAAATAACTACCAAAAAGTCAGAAAGAGTTTGAGGACTTAAAATTAGTTTTGGACTAAATATTAAAAAATATTGTGGATATGTAGTAAAATAAACTTTACTCAAAGTATATCTTTGAACTTTCTGAAAAGGACACTTATGTATTTATCAGTAACATTCCCAATAAAGTTTAGTTTCCAGTTAGAAAGCAGAATTAAGTGTCTTGCCCAGACACATCAAAATAGCTGTTCAAACATCTGTGGCTATGACAGGTAACTTTCCATAAATATATGGCACACAATAGATAAAACAGAAATATAACAAAATATTTAAAGTAGATATAAATCCAACAGTTGAGTTAGCAAATATTAAGTAATTTTGCAATGAAAATTACTAGACTAACATTATTCCATGTTGGGTGTAATCAGCATAGCTTATATTTTTATTTTATTATTGATGCTTCCTACTTAGTTTCAAGTAAATAATACCATACTATCAACACAATTGCTACAAGATTATATATTCTGATCATCACATTTTTGATTTCTACCTTTCTATAATCTAATCTTTCCATACATTCATAAATAGTATGTCTTTCTGTTTTTTAAATTCGCTTTTAGTAGATCATTTTCAATAACTTTTATATCCACTGGATGCCATTTCCATAAATATCTCCTGTTTTGCCCATAAAACAAACTGAAACAAAGAATTTATGAGTACTTCTTAGGGATATAACACATTGCCTGTAGTAAGGCTTGAACTTATAACCATATGGTTGATGGTGGAGCAACACTTATACCTTGTAGGTTCTGTGTTTCAATATATGTGTGCTTATAAGGGTACATACACACATCTGCAAAATTAAGGTAATTTCTTTTCTTTTATTTTCAAGTCAACAGGATTAATGAATCCATGGTTATAATCTCGAGCCCATAGCATTAAACATACATTAAATGCTTAACCATAGGAAGATTTAACTCTTTAGCATTTAAACCAACCATATCCAGCTAAAATATTTTACCTGCTTTACATTGAAACTGGCCAGATCCAGTATCTCACACATTCCCTACAATGACAGGATTTTTCTAAACATTGAATGGCTATGAGAGTCCACTTGAATAAAATAGGAAACAAAGGGGCCCATAGGTTAAAAAATGGTTGGGAGCACATTTTATTGCACCCGCAGGCCAATATACTCATATGTTCAAAATATTATAAATTTTTCAATTATAAAATTTATACAGTATTTATATGCCTATTTCTGACATAGCTGGTGTTACCACTATGACTTAAAACGGTTAACCTCAAGCAGAAATCGTCTAGTAATTGCCATTTGAATGGAAATTTTGTTTGTCACAATTTATGTTCCTAACACTAGCTTAATAATAACTAAGTTATTTTACTGAATTCTTTGGTATATTTAAAGTAATTGAAAGAAACACAGAGCATCTCAACAGAAATATGGTAACGGAAGGGTTAAAGTAATAAATTTGTTGATTTTTGAATCAACTGGCTGTTAAGCTTCTTTGAATGGGAAGTCTTTCAAGTTTATACCATTTTGTTGTATGTCTAGTTTATGGTATCTAACTCTGATTAGTGAGGAATAGTTAGCAACACCAGATCATAAATAAAAGTTTTACTTGAGGGAACTTCTTTGTACAATATTGCAGTTGATTTTATTTGTAACCATTTCAAAATATTTTTGTTTCAATGTCTGTTGAATTGTTGTTAATTATTTTTTCTTCTTTGGGAAAACTAAATGTTTAATCATTTTAGCATTCAGATTACTCTGTCATATTAATGCTTATGTATTCATATTGTTTTGAATTAATCATGCATTATCTTGTAGCTTCAAGATTTCAGTGATGTGACTGTTTTCTTCATTAACCTGTGTTAATAGAACATGCATACACATTGCTTCTTACTCTCTCTGTTGCTCAGTCTCTCAGATGGTATTTATTGCAGCTATTCATATTCTGAATTCAGTTGATAAAATAAGAGTACCAACCAAGTACCAAAGGTGATTCAATAGACTACAGCCTCTCCCATAAATTTCTGGCTTATGTTAGAAGTTATTATTATTAGCATTACAAAAGTTGTAATGTGATTAGTATTTAGAGTACAGTGGTTTGAATTAATTATGATAATTATCTCCTTGCTTGAACATCATGTGATAGTTGTCTTTCATTTCCCATCTTCCATGGAAACAGGAAAAGGTTGGTAGAAGGAAGGATACCTTGCTGTAGAAAATCCATCTCAACAAAATTCTGTCTGACCCTATGTGAGTATGGAAAACCCCAATAATGATAATGATGACAGTTATTTAACTTAGCAATTCTTGATAGGAAACGAGGGGGGAAAAAAAAAAGACAACCCTTACAAAATTTTGAACTTATTGTGCAGTAATAGCAGATAAATGTTTGCTCATGCTGCAGTCTGGAACAATTTATTCCATCTACCTGTCCATCTTTTGCAATGCAACAACTGAACAATGAACTAGTAACTGCAAGTGTTACCTAAACCCTGTTGCTAAGTAGCAACAAGTTTGAGGATTTGAAAAACAAAAACTGAAATAAGATATCAGATAAATAAGATTTTTCTCCATTTAATGAATTTTAAATTCATCATCATCATCGTTTAGCGTCCGTTTTCCATGCTAGCATGGGTTGGACGGTTCAACTGGGGTCTGTAAAGCCAGAAGGCTTCATCAGGCCCAGTCAGATCTGGCAGTGTTTCTACGGCTGGATGCCCTTCCTAACGCCAACCACTCCGTGAGTGTAGTGATTTTGAATAATTTCATTGCAAAAACACTAGTTTTAAATGTTATTACAATATTATCTTCCATAGTGTTATCGTTTGCTACTTTTTGTCTTTCACTTGTTTCAGTCCTTGGACTATGGCCATGCTGGAGCACCACCACAACAGGTTTACTCAAACACTACTTACTTTTTAAGCCTGGTTCTATTCTATCAGTCTCTGTATTGAACTGCTATGTTATGGGGATGTAAAGAAACCAATACTGGTTGTCACATGCTGGGGAATGGGGGAACAACACACACACACACGTCTTGATAATACTAAAACTCTAGGGATGTTTGTATGTATCTGAAATATCTCAGAAATAGTATATTTTATCCTAATTTTTTTTGCATATTTATTTTCATAATTACAGTACAAATTTTTGTAATATTTGGGACTATTTATTAAGGAAAACAGTTAAACACAAATTTTGTTTATTTCTTGAAAAAAAAAACATCACTTCCGTGACATCAACATACACACACATATAATGAATGTCATTGCTTGTCAATCAACACAAACACACGTCTGCCAGCTGTGACATATACACAAACATAATATTTGCACTCACTAAGAAAAAAAAAACCCTCAACTTTTTGATGCCCACAATATTTTAATCATTTAGAAATATTTTTAACTGAATGTGATTTCAAAAATGTAAGTTGTACAGTGAGTATTTATATTTTAGCTTTCTTTAAACAGACAATATTTTTATGTTTTTTTAAAAAATTATTTGCAAGTGAGTGGTGATCTCTCATTTATCATCCAGAGTTTGTTAATTTCCATAAATTTTTTTATTTATTTACTTTTGTTTTAAAGTGAAAGAGAGGAGAAAGTGAAAGATATATGTACGTGTATATGAAATGGGCGTGTGAAAGAGAGAGAGAGGAAGAGGGAGAGTGAGTGAGTGAAAGGGTGTAGTCATGTATTCGTACATACATCAATATATATGCATACATCTTTTTTGTATGTTCAGATGCATGTGTGTGAGAGAGAGAGAGTGTGAGTGAGTGAGTGAATGAATGAATGTATGTGTTCTCATGTAGGTGTAAGTGGCACTCTCCCTCTCTCTCTCTCACACACGTCCATACATCTTTCACTTTAAAACAAAAGTAAATAAAAAGAAAATTTATGGAAATTAAACAAAACCAGCTGATCCAGATGGCAGTTCTGAGAATCAAGTACATTCAATGTATCTCAGCTCCAAAGATTCGGCTGCTATTTCTAGCATGTCCTGCTACCACATAACAGCTATTTGCGATAAAGGACCTGAAATACTTATTATGGTATAGCAGGGTGTGCAAGAAATAACAGCCAAATCTTTCCTTTCCTGGGGAAAGGAGCCATTTACGCATGATTTTGATGTCACATTCGTTAAAAGCGTGCAAAATAAACTGGAAAAGAAAAAACCCATGAAACAAAACTCCATTTCTGGGAAACTCACACTTTCCAAGTGACTCAATGGGTCACGGGTTGTCTACTATATATATATATATATATATATATATATATACACACACACACACAATGGGCTTTAAGTTATTGGTTGACATGGGGTTATAGTAGAAGGCACTTGCTCAAGGTGCTGCATAGTGGAACTTGAACCTGAAACCATGTGGTTGCAAAGGGGAATTTTAACTGCACAGTGTTATTTTAAATTACGTTTGTAACAGGGTTGGGTTGGGATGTTTAATCCAGTTCATCCAAATTCAACGGATCTTTGACTTGAGGCATTCCATCCAAGAACATCACATTTTATGGGAAGTGGGGAATCCCCAGATACAGAATATTCCAGTCGAAAATCTGGCTGAACAACTTCCATCCGAATGATGTGAACATGGAAAAGAGGATATTAAAACAACAATGGCAACAATGACTGTGTGTATGTGTACATATATGTATATATGAACGCATGTACAGTAGCGGCTACAATATAAGGGTCAATAAGATCAGGTGCATTGAAATATTTATTATAGAAGATTAACAAAACGTTGGGACTAGATATTTTATACATATTTAGATATATCTAATATCTATCTTTTGTGAAAATTTCAAGTGAATGGAATAAATATTTCGTAAATGAGGAAATAAACAAATAATCTTCCAAACTGCAATGGCCAAAAGTTAAGGGTCACTTAAATAAAATGAAAAATGGAACAAGAACAAAAAAGAAACCCTTACCATTAATATTTTGTGAACATTCCTTTACTATCAATGACCTCCAGACATCCCTTACCACAGAACTGAATCAATTTCTTGCAAAATGCAGTAATATTGTTCCATTCTCTTTTCAATAATTCCCAGAGTTCATCTTCGTTCTTTGGATTTCTCCTTCGCACCCCATCTCCAATAATCTTTGAAACGTTTTCTATAGGGTTGAGATTGGGACTTTGAGTTGGCCTGTGCCCATGAGACCAACCCCTTCATCACTCAAAAAGTCAGTGTGACAGGGAGCATCGTCCTGCATGAAGATCGGAGGTTGAACTGACAAGGATTGGAGATGTGGAAGGGCATGCTGTCTAAGAATCTGCTTGCAGATTCAGCATTGACAGTCTCTTGTAGGCGAATAAGTGGACCAGGACCAACAGCAGAGATCAGTACTCATACCATTACACTGCCTCCAACAAATTTCACTGTCTTCTTCACACATGCACAAGATAACCTTTCACCACTTCTTCGGACATACATCCTGCCATCGAACTAATCGCATTAAACTTCGATCCATCGCTAAAATGAACCTGCGAACACTGTTCTTCTGTCCAAATAACATGTTTGTGAGCGAGACAAAGACAGGCTCTTTGATTTTTCTTGGAGATAGATTTCTTTGCCAGTGCCCAAGCAAGCAACCCAGAACCTAGTAACCTCTGAAAGACATGGAAAGTGGAGCTAAACTCATAGGATATCTCAGCAGTACTCTTAAACCTATCCTTCAGTGACATTCTAACCATAATACAATCCTGTCTTGGTACGAAGTCTACCAGTTTTGGGTTTAGCATCTGTCGATCCTGATGACTTAAAACAAGCTACAATTCGTTGCACAACACTTCTAGACTTTCCTATAGCAGTTGCTATCACAGAATTTTACTTGCCCTCTTGGTGAAGGCACACAATCTTTTGTTTTTCATCACAGGACACCAGTCACCTGTCACAAGCTGCTATATTGACAGATGAATGTTCCAATAATGTGAGATCATAAGAAGTAACTGTTAGCCCATTGACAGTCTTCTAAACAACAAATACTTTGGTAGGTAGTTCATTTTTTCTAAGTGACCCTTAACTTTTGGCTGCTGCAATTTGGAAGATTGTTTATTTCCTCATAACTTATGAAATATTTATTCCATTCACTTGAAATTCTCACGAAAGACTGATATATCAAATATGTGTAAAATACCTAGTCTCAACGTGTTGTTAATCTTCTATAATAACTATTTCAATACACTTGTTCTTACTGACCCTTATATTATGGCCGCTACTGTATGTATTACCATCATCATGTTAACTTCCACTTTTCCATGCTTGCATGGGTCAGACAAGACTGGACGTATTTTTTGCAGTGGATTGCACACAAATGACACCATTTCTATGAACAACAGCTTTTTGTTTACAATCCCCACACACAACAAGCTTCTTCCATTTTCCCCTCCAACCAAGTTCATTCATAAGGTGCTGGACGTGTGGCCATAGTAAAGGATCCAGCCAGGGTGTCTGTGCAGTGAGAGCAAACACTAAATCACGTGGTTTCAAAGTGAATTCCTTAACCACAAAACCATGCCTACATTTAGAAATTTTCTAAGGAATAATATAAGCCAGTAGTGAAGTTGTGTGGCCCAGTGGTTAGGCTGTTGCACTCACAACTGCTATATCATGGGTTCAATTCCCAGACTGAGTGGTGCATTATGCTCTTGAGCAAAACACTTCATTTTACATTGCTTCAGTCTCCCTCTAAGCTCGCTCGCCTAACCAACAGGGCGATGTCATTCAAAGGTGAAAATACAAAGCGCATTGTGACCAGTGATGTGTAACAACATCTGAGCATCTGGTCAGTTACATGATCATGCGATAAACTTCTAACAAATCTTACTGTACAGGATACACAACCAGAATGAATTACTATATGGCATTGTTGACCCATAGATTAACAAACGTAGAAAAACCTGTTAAATATTGCAACAAGAAATTCGAGACACCATTCTGATTATGCTGAAATAACTCGTTATAAAACAATTGAAATTTCACTTTGTAGTAAAAGTTAAAACAGGAAAGAATATAAAATCAAAGAGCAAAACATAAACAGTAAAAAAGCACTTACATCAAATTGGTTGCCTATCAAATGTTGACGTTCGTGTTTGAGAACGGCTGGTGTATCTGAGAAAGATCGATCACAGTACCGACAAACTGTACTTAGTGGATCCTCCAGCTGAGAATCATCTTTGTCCTTGGAGTCATCATTTTCATTTTTCACAGTCGTAGGATTCATCTGTTGGTAGAGCTGTGCAACACGAAGGGCTTCTGACAAGTCCTGTTCTTTTGACTGGTTGACACGGTCCTTCTGGCCGTTTTCATTTAACCAATTGGACAGTTCAGGCAGAGGACAAAAATGAACTCGAACATGTTGAGCAAGGAGATGATTTTTTGAAACAGTATAATCGCAATAGGGACAAGCAAGTTCACTTCGAACTACATGGAACCTTAAATGTGTTACCATATGGTCCCGACGTGTGTTTGAATAGGGACAACGGTCACAATGATACACCTTTTTAACAATATCTGAGTCGTCCTTTTCAGGTTGGACATGTTCGTATAGATCTAAGTGGTCGTGTGTCACACTCAAAGGCACAGGATCATTAGAATCAAGAGGAGGTAATGCACTTGCAAGAGCTACATCAGCAGGTATTTCAGGCAGACGCTGAAGGTTTGATATCGACTGAGTCGCAACAAGATTTGGGTTTGGACTGAAATGAAGTTTACGATGCTGTACAAGTAAGTTATTTGAGGGAACACTGTAGTCACAATATTCGCAAGTGTAATGCTGTTTACTTCCATGTAACTCAATGTGCCGCTCAAAATGCGTACGTTTAGCACTAGCATAGGGACACTTCTCACAGCAAAATTTCTTAAACTGAGCAATATCCAAAAGCGCATCAACTTTGCTTTCTGTAGAAATCTCCATGTCACTTTTATCATTGAGGTCATCATCAGGTTCTAAAGAAATGCCTTCTAACTGCTCCAATTCCGATATTGTGTTGTCATTCAGATCAGGAACATACTGATGCTGGTGAACTTTCAGATGATGGGATAACAAACCTTTGGAGCCAACAAAATAATCACAATGTGGGCATTTCAAAAGAGGATGACCAGATGACCGACGGCCATGCATTAACTCATGGAGGCGCAAATTTCTGTTACGAATGTTCGTGTAGGGACATTTCGAACATTTTAGCAGCTTTTTGTACACCCCATTTTTCAAAATATATCCAGGTTTATTGCCAAACGTTGCATAACGGGCTGCAATTTTTATGGCTGAATCTGAGTTTTCAGACTGAGATAAACTTGGCAAAATCTTAGATACTATAAGCTTTTGTTTTACTGATGCTATTTCAACAGCATCATACAAGAGTTGAACATCTGTGGCCTCGGTCTTCACTGGTGATAATTGATCTGGGTCAATATGCAAACGAAGATGTTGTTTAAGTAGACGCCGATGGCTGACCCAGTAATCACAATAGTCACACTTGAAAGCAGTGGAATTGGAGAGTTTCACACGATGGAATTGTTTGTGATAGAGAAAATCATTCTTACTGTTAGTAGCATAGGGACACTTTTCACAAGTGAATTTCATTCTTTTAGTACTAGGGACTCTTGGAGCAATATTGATACTTAATGATGAAAATCATCTGTCTTAAGAGAAACATTAGCCTGTTTAGAACCAACTTTACTTTTGGCATGTTCATTTGAATGCAAACGAACATGTTGATTAAGTAGTCGTCTTGCACAAACATAATATGGACAGAACTTACACTTAAAACGGTTCTGTCCTCTGGGTTTATGATAACTCATATGGAATTTGAGCAAGGTTGGTTTCTTTGTTGAATAGGGACACACATTACATTGGAATTTATTTAGAGGTCTGTCTATTATACGCTCGGGAACTGGCTCTTGAATGATATCAGAGCCAAGATTTTCTTCTAAGTCCCCTTCTTGAGTTGATTTCAGTTTGATATAACAATTGTTATAATCAGTAGTGCCATGGCGCTCACGGAGATGTCTATAGAGACAAGCTTTCCAAGTTGACTGAAACTTACAAATCTTGCATGTATACAAGTCCATTAAGTCCCCTATATCAGTATCATTTTCTTCACCAGATGCAGCACCTATTTCACTGTCAGCTGAATAAGAAATGCTTAATTTACAAAGACTGTAATCATTACAACCATGCTTCTGTCTTAAATGACGATAGAGGGCACTTCGATAATTTGAAGAATGCCCACACAGTTTGCATTTGTATGGCTTAACTTTATGTGATGTCAAGTGCCGTAACACAAGCATCTTGTCCTTGTGACGATATGTACACTTGTTACATTTCCACATTTTACCATGTCCAAGTAATGAAGATGAAGAAAGATCTGTTATGGATTCTGACTGGTCAGGTATAGCGGTCGCCTCGGAGTTGGTTACAGAATTGTTAGCTGATGGAGACTCGGTGTCAGGAGTCACGTCAAGGTGAGTTAACTTGTCAGCTGTTTTCTTTTCATAACACCCTTCACTCTTCTTGAATTTGAAATAAAATGGTGGTGGGTAGTCGCTGACCTTATGATCAATACACATCACCTTGCTGCGATTGTTGTTGTGCCTTCTCTTAATATGTCGGTAAACATCGCTTCTCCAATTTGACTTGTAGCCACAGCCAGAACATTCAAATTGGCGCCACAATTTCTGAGCATTTCTTTGAGCTGCAGATGTAACTAGAGTTAGGGAACTAGAAGAGAACTCATCAGAAGTTGCAGGGCCATCCTTCTGTTTAGTAACAAGGGGGTGGTTAGGATAGCATTCGGCTAACAAAGATAGCCGAGCTTCTTCTTCCTCCATCACAATAACGTAGCCACCTTCTGGATGACGTTCTCTAATATGCTTCTTAAGATCCCATTTCCAGTTGGACCTACGTCCACAAGCAGAACACTTGAATGGTTTTATATAACCAACTCGTTTAGGGTTACTATACAATGCCTCTAATGCAGTGGTATGCTCCGGAGTGTCTTTCAATTTATCAGAGGCAAGAATTAAAGTGGTATCGGTGGGACTTTGCTTAGAGGAATGTATATTTATGTCAGAATGTTTCTCTGTAGTCTGAGAAGTGGATATTTTCTCTTTCTTAATGGGAGATATATAAGGATTGGTCAATTTTATTTCATTTGTTCTTGTTAAGATTTCTTCATTGGACAAACTCCCAACATAGAGTATTCGAATTTCTTCACCTGGATGCATATATCGATAGTGTTTGCGAACATCGCCTCGAAAAGTTGTCCGCTTGCCACAAAGAGGGCACATGTAAGGTTTATCTGAAGAGGATTTAGTGTCTTTTTTCGATCCCTTCAGTTTGCTGATAACTGGAACACTAAGAACTGGCATGTTGCTGCTGGAAACAACAGTCGGCTTAGCTACAAAGTTACCTGGGCTTGTAGATTTTGCCGATGATATTGATAATACTGACGAAGATTTAGGTGGGGTCGTGCCTGGTTCAATTTTTACAATACTTTCATCGATATCAATCTGATTAATTATATGGCTATCAGAGTTTCCCAGGACATTCTCCACACCTTGATTATCACCTAAAATTCCAGATTGGTTTGAGTGATCACTTCTCAGATGCTTAAGCACAGTCCACCGAAATGCTGATTGAAAGTTACACTGGGAACATTTAAAAAGCTTTTTCGGCTTTAACATAGCTACATTTAGCTGGTGTTCCCTGCGATTAGTCGGCATTGTTTCCATATACTTTAGAACTGTTGCTTCAGCTTCTTGTTCAGACATTACAATAACATCATCATTTTGACCAGGATGTTCTTTGCGTATGTGTTTACGGATGTCCCATTTCCAGTTGGATCTCTTGCCACAAATGGGACATTTAAATTTCTTTAGATTCCAGTGGGTTGCAAGATGTGCCTTCAGCTTTGAAGGGGCAGGAGCAGAAAAATCACAGTAATTACACAAAAATGGACCAAGAACCTCTTTTTGATTGGTCTCTTCAGAAATATCAGCAAAAGCTGTGGATACACCTTCAGCTGACCTCTCTAAAGAACCACCTTCGACCATAGATGAGTCAGATATTAAAGTAGGAGTTTCATCATTAAGTTTACTTGTTTCCATATCACTGCCACAGTCTGAAGGCAGAATCGATTTGTCATCTGTAGTTTCTTCCTGCTTTGTGTTAGACAAATCCTTATTGTCATCAGTTGAAGATATGGGAGAAATAATTGAAATGGTAGTGCTTGTTGTTGTGGCAGATGAAGATGAAGTAGATGTAGAAGTGATAGTTGCAACAGTAGCAGGTACAGATACAGTAGATGTGTCACAAGATGTTGTAGCTAAGGATGATGACAATGATGTTGATGATGATGATGGTGTCACAATTGATTTTGTGCTTGACATCATGTCGCTATTGATTATCTTCTGGTAGATCACCAAATTCTTTATGTCTTCTTCTTGTTGCACTTCACTGGGATGATGACGGTACAAATGCCGATTCATGTCTCCTTTCCAATGACTTTGATATTTGCACAGTTTACACTTGTATGGTTTATTCCCGTCGTGCAATTTAGAATGGCGGTCTATTTCAGATTTATAACTTGATGTAAATGAACAAGATGGGCACTTGAAAATGGTTGGAGAGGATTTCTTTTTCTGGACTGTTGTCACTTTTTCTATGAGAGCTTTATCAGGCTCAATGTCATGATCCCGCCGAACATGAACATTGAGGTCACCAAAATACTTATATTTCCGCATGCATAAATGGCACTTGTATCTTTTATCAATTGAGTGTACAGCCATATGTCGTCGTAGATCACAAGGCCATTTTGCTATGTAAGAACAATAGGTACATTTTAATTTTGTCTTACTCACATTGAAAACACTACGCATAGTTTTAATTGACAGATCCAACGGTGCCCCGTAATCATCCTCATAACCATTGTCATTAGCATCATCTTTCTTATCAACAGAATTCAACATTCGATACTGTTTCTCAAGATCAAGTTTTTTAAATTCTTGCAAACAAATGTTATGCTTTAATTTCATATGACGATTCATATCTGGAGACCTTTTATATTTCAGACCGCATATTAGACATCGGTAACAAAAACTTTTAGTATAACGATGATGAGAGGGACCTTCCACTGTTCGCCTGTTGCCTTCGTCTTCGTCTTCTTCGTCTTCATCATCATCAGCGATGACACCATCATCTTCTTTTTCAATCTGATCAACAAATTTTGTTGGGACTGCTGATTCTACAATAGTCTCCGGTGAAAAGGTTTCAATGGTTGAATCTCTAACATCTCGTGGTTTAGTATCTGCTGCCGCTGTACTGGTACTGCTGACTATCAACGACACATTCTCTTCACTGTTTGAATGGTGGTTAGTAAGGTGGCGTTTCAATGCTCCTTCATTTGGGCTAGAGTACGTGCATAAGTTACATGTAAAAGCTGAGGTCATTTCATGATTCAACATATGTCGATCATAATTTGTTTTCAGGGTTGTTCCATATAAACATTCTTTACACTGGTAAAAATTTTCGTTTGTATGTTTGCTTTTATGAATATAAAAATCTATCTTTTTCTCTGTGCTAAAATTACACAACTTACATTTGAACACTTTTGCCTTTATGTGACAACTATAAACATGTTTGTAAGCTTGCATTCGAGTTTTGCTTGTATATAAGCATAGTTTGCATTTGAAAACAGAACTTCCATTAAAATTAGTGTTTAATTTTTCAATATACATTGAACAAGAATCTAAGTTGTTATTCTTCCCAATTTGGGCTCGAGATCGCTTGAGTTTTGCTGCCCGATTTGATATTGTGTATCGAGCTGGAGATGGCTTTTTAGGTTTCGGAGAACTAGGTGCTGGAGAAGTTTTAGTAGCTGTATATTCTGGTTGCAGCTCTTCCATTGTCACTGTTGCCTTGTGAGCCTTTTCCTTATGTCGCAAGAGCTTGTGCTTCCAGCGAGAAGCATATTCGCAGAAGTCACAAGGGAAAACATTAAAATTTGCACCATGCACATCGATTTGATGATACAAAAACATTTTCGACTTAGTAGTTGTGAAACTACATTCCTGACAGTGATAATTGCGACAAACATTAGGTGGTGGCAAGATTCCACCTGACGATGAACTCCCAGAGATTTCTGGATATTCATCATATGAGGACTGATTCATAGGACTACTTTCAATGAGAGAGCCATCATCCATATCCATGGAAGCTTCATCAATATCTTGAATTTCTTGACTAGAAGTATCATTTTTTACAACAACTGGAACCTCTTCTAACTCTGGTGTAGATGCCATTGTGTCTTCGGAAATTGTGCTAGGGGGAGGAAGGGAGCCTGGTAAGAATTCCTTGTTTCTGTTTCGACGCCGACAAAAATTTATATGCCTCTTGAAGAAATATTTGTTTCTGGTAGAGAATTCACATAGGTTACAGAACCTTAATGGTTGTAAGCTTCGTCCCATAATAAGTGTTCAATCCAAACATTGGATTAATTTATTGTGTAGAACAGGAAAAGGAGCATTGGAGACCCTGCAAAAAAAAAAAAAGTATTTTAGTAAAAGGGTAAAAAAAAGAAAGAAAAAAATCATCACAATTTCTTTTTAGTATTTTCACAATAAACAGAACTGAGTATTTAATTGTTTTGTTACAAATTTATATCAAAGAGAGACAGGTGTCATGTTTTGGTGGTTTTAAATTAAATACTAAAGAGATAGAAAAGAAATATATTTCACAAAAATTTCTATAAAAAGCAGTCAAAACCAAACAAAATATATAAAAGAATAAATATATTTTGACGATTTGGAATGTAGTCCACCACATTGAGAAAAACAGGTCACCCTACAGAGTGGGACAGAGTCGGTCATCAACACACTTTTACCACTGTGATGTCTTCCCACTGTCTTTTCTACCATAACAACTTCAATGCTTCATGAGAACTGGTTGTGCTCATGCCACTTCCATAGGCACATGCACACACACACAGTATTCTCTCCTCCTCAATGACCCACATTATTACATCTATCTGCAATATAGGTCAAAGACACACCCACTCACGCTTCATTCCTCATTACCCACCTTGCTCAATTTCCCCCCTCCTCCCAGAATCTCAAAACCCTGGGATTTCTTTCCTGCCCATGTTTTTTTTTTTGTGTGTGTGCCTGTGATAGCCATTCAAGAACATCAATTGATCTCTCTCTATCACAGAAGGAGGAGAGTTCTGAGAAGATCAATCCAGTATAAACTACTTAACCCTTTTATTCCCATAATTCTTGTGAAAAGCACTGCTTAATTCTTCACTTAATTCTTAAAATAATGACAAATTTAGTAAAATAACTGTCATTAAATAAACTGGTGCCTAGAACATAAATTAACATAAATTTTGATGAAAACTTTTAATTTAGGTTACTTTAAAGCAGGAAGTCTGTATTGCAGAACTAAGTGGTAGTCTTAGATGGATTAGTATCAAAAGAGTTTTTAAAAAGCTGATAAAGGATTCAGGCAAACAGAATTTCTTTGACAGCTACAAAAATTATACATTTTTGTGGGAGCGAGGGTTAACAGCAGTTTACTTAACCATAGTATGTGATTGGTACTTCTGAGGGCAGGGAAAGCAAAGTCAGCTTCAGTAGGATGTGAAATCAGAATTTAGACAAAATACTAAATAGCAAAAAGCATCCATTGGCACCTAAGTCAAAAAAATTTATGAAAGGATGCAGCTGACACTATCAATCATTGAAGGGTAAATGTTGATGCCAAGAAAATTTAAATCCATATAGATAAAGATTGTTAATTTTAGTCTTAACTCTCCACTATTACTACTACTCAATTACCCTTTCCAATAATTGCTAATATAGGCACAAAGCTACATTTTTTTTATAAGGGGTGGAAGGGGTTAGTCGATTGATTCAATCCATTATCTGACTGGTTTATTGCCTCACCACCACCACCACCACTGTGAACCAGAAGAATGAATGGCAAACTAAATCTTGGCAAGATTTGAACTAAGAAGAGCAAAAATATCGGTTTCGAATTTTGGCTTAGAGCCAGTAATTTCAGGGAAGTGGGGGTTAATTTGTTTACATTGTGTTCAACTGGTACTCATTTTAACCCCCACTCCATCCCACTGGGAATGAAAGGCAAAGTTGACCTCGATGGAATTTGAACTCAGAATGTAAAGAAAGAACATAATGCTACTAAGCATTTTGCCTGGTGTGTTAACAATTCTGCAAGTTTGCTGCCCTCAGAAGAGCAAGAATATTGGAAGGTATGTTGTTATGAGGATTCTATCAATCCACCACTATGATATAATAAATAACACTCTATAACATTGGCACAAACCCATAAATTTGGAGAGGATTAGTCGTTTTAATCCACCTTGGGATTTCAACAATTTTATATCTCTTCATCAATGCTACCAATGCACAATACCCATAATACTACTAATTATGTGATATATATATATATATATATATCACAAAATGTGTCAAAAAGTAACCTTGTAATCATACTCTAAGACAGTGGTTCCCAACTTGTGGTTTGCAAAGGTAGTACTGGGGAGTCTACAGAACTAAATTCAAAATTTCATATATATATATATATATATATATATTGTGGTTGTATACTGTCAACTTAACGTGACAGTCCCGTACACACACACACACATAAAGATGAGGGGTTCATGGGGTAAGTCATTTAAATAAAAGGGGTCTTCTATTGGTAGTGAAAAGGTTGGGAACCACTGCTCTAAGACATGTTGGGATCTCAAAAATACTGCAACAAGGGCAAATTATCTGGATATTGTAGACAAAAAAAAGGAAATTTCTTGATAAATATTTCAACTGTAGTTGACAAAAAGAAAATTGGAGAAATTATCTAAACATAAAAACTTAGAAGTGAGAGATCTCTATAATGAAGAAATTGGAAAACAGGAAGGGTCTCTATAAAGATAAGACAGTGCTGAAAATGATTTAAAAAAAAAAAAAGAAGACATATATAAAACAGACATCAGAATTTACACAGTATATATATATACATACATACACACATAAAGCACTACTAGTTAGAGCCATATTTCATGCAATGTAACAGAAAAGTATACAAAAAGCAAACATGGATATTCAGCAAAGATATTCTCAGCAGTGCATTGAAAACGAGTTTATTGAAGAAAAAAAAATACAATACACATTCATAGAGAATATTCTGACATTTCCTTTCTATGAATTGTGATTTATTATCCTCTCACCCCAATTAGGCTACACGATTGAACACATTCATTACTATAATCTTGATGTCATGTTCTACGGTCCATCACTTACTCGTTCTGGTTATCTACTCCATTCAAAATGACAAATTACCGAAAGATAGTTTATTAATTTTCTCAAGATGTAACTACCAATCATGGCGAAACTGCATTACAGATATTTAGTAGTCTTACTACTGCTATTGTTCGACCTTATAGTCATACTTTATATCACTGCCAACACAATCATATGAAAGCTTTCCAGCTTTCCCAAGTCACTGCTATGATAATTAAACAACTCATAACAGACATAAAATTAATCCCATTATGTCATTATATTCCTGCCAATCTTGCTATTCAAAAACTGAAATTCTTTCCTGGTATAAATCACTTTCCAACCAGTAGTGCACCAAGGAACCTAATACAAACCAAGAAATGATAACACCAAATTTTCACCATATTCAAATAAACACCACTTTGCTATATTTTAAACAGACACATGTTCAAATATACAAACATGAGAAAAATTACTCGATACTTGAGTTTATTCATTCACAGTTGATGATTCTGATGGCTGCCAGTCAGATATATGTGTATATATGTAAGGATGTAGGTATGAGTGTTTTTATAAATATATTTTTATTGTAGGAATTGAAATGCAGTTTAACTCTAAATGCAGGAATCTTCAGTCAAATCAAAGATTCCCATATCCAGGCTGAAAATGCTGGTCATTGTGAGGCACTGAACCCTTCAATTCCAACGATGAATTTCTTCCGACAATCAATCTGTATTGAATTTTATAAGTAGTAGTGCTAATTATAACCTAACCAATGTTCTCTGTCTCTCATATATAACATACATACACATTAACCTCTTAATTCTTGCCAGGCTTAACTAACACAACTTCAAGACCAAATATTCTGTGCCACTTTCAATAATTGTAATTAATTTAGTTACAAGGCCAGGTACAAATTGGGGGGCAGTCAATATTATTGACCAAGTACTTGACTGGTATGTTATTTGATGAACCCCAGTGAGATGAAAGGCTAAGCTGACCTCAGATGAGTGTAATAGAGCAAGGTAATTTTTTTATAATGATGCTCTTATGATTCAGCAAGCTCACAGCCATTGAGTATTTTTCAGTAACAAAATCCAATTTTCGTATCACCAATTTATATTTTTAAGAACCTACTACAACAAGACACTGATGATTCGTCAGTCACTTCACTCACCACCATCCTAGCAGACAGACGCACATACACCACCAACAATCAGTTTGTACACTTAATAAAGATAGCTGAATGTAAAGGAGCAAATTTGCAACTACAACAGCTATCACAAATTTAACAGTTGAAGATTTCATGTTTAAAAAAATTTTTTAGAACCATAATAAACAGCAAATGCCCCCTGGATAAAAGGTATTTAACCAGTAATGTTCTAAATTCAAACTGGAACTTTTGCTCCTTCTCAAAACACATCAGTTTCAGGATCATCTTTCTCCTTTCAATTGTTTGTAAGGATTTTTTCATTTGTTCCAGGTTACTGAATATTTCTAAAAAATATCATTTATCATTTATCTACTGTTTTCTCTGGCATACTAGTCAAATTTTTCAGACCAAAATTTATGGTCCAAAAGGTAGGTCAACTTATTACACCAAGACGACTTTGGAGGATCAAAAATTCCATGTAGAATGCAGCAGGATTTGGAAGAATAGGGATGTTTGAATGTTTACACTATATACTACGTTGACTTGTATACTGAAAAATATGATATCTAGTGAGAGAAAGAGGAAAAGAAAGACAATTAGATATTTTCCCTAACACCATCTATTCAATCATGATGGACAAATTTATTGTGGCAAAAGAATGGCCTTCAGGCATGACAATGAACTTAACAAGGCTTGAATTATAGGTAAATAGTATGTACACATCATTAACTAGTCTGTTCATTGCACTTATCCATGTAGTATTAAATAAATGGAATGAAATAAACTTTCTCAAAACCACTACCTCATTAAAAAAAACACTACAGAAAATTCTATTGTTTATGATGTCAGCTATAGATATAAATATTCTTTATAAGACAATCAACAGATATCTTGTTTTATACAGCTAAAGAAAGATGCAGCTAGAAACCAGAATCTCCCACTTCAGACTTGTATGTTACCAGGATTCATTGAGGAATGTACAAGTTTAAAGCAACATCTCAGGACATTTCCAAGATAGACTTTGATAAACCCACAAAAATTACATCTTAGCCTTCACACATATATTATGTATATAGTCGAAACTAAACTGTTGCAATAAATTTAATAATCATATTTATTGATTTCTGATTAGGCCATCACCAAATACTTTGTAAGGAGAGATATGGTTGATTAAATCAACTTCGTTATATTACAAATATTAATTTATCAATCTGAGAAGGATGAAAAGCAAAGTCAACCCTATCAAATATTTAACTCAAAACTGAAAAAGATGTAACTAAATGTTACAAAGAACTTAGCACTTTGCAAGCCAAGTTAGTCTACTACTACTTTTGCTACTGCTACTACTACTATCATAGTCTTGTATGTCAATGTAAAATCATTCCCCTTTTTTAATTCAGAGAAATTAGAACAAGTAGAGTACCTTGCTCAGGGGACAAACACTACACAAGAAGATTTATACCTAAGACCATGTGGTCATACAAATATCACTTGCCATTGTATGCATTTCTTGATGACCTTATAAAAAAAAGGTCAACAGAGAAGGGAGTAGCAGGACTTTTTGTTGTTGTTGTTTTAAATGGTTTTGATGATCCAAAGTAGTCCATATTACCAAAAACAAAGTGAGATACAATGAAATTATAAAGCTTGTTCACAAACTCTTAAGTACAAAGTTCAACTATAGACAATGGTGAATTATTTGTACATATTTCAGTTAACCTAGTGGAATGGTTTACCAGATAACCCATACCACTTGCCATTGAAAATGACATCCAAGAATAAAAATATTGTTCAAAATATTCAGGCATTTATAAATTTTTGCAAAGCCATCTAAATTATACATACATGCAGAACAATGACCTACATATTCTCAAACACACACACATACAAATGTTTTTATATCAAGTTATAATAAAAAAGAACTATTTTACATCAAGAAAGGCTAAGCAGGCCGAAAACTTGAGGTCACAGTTAATATTAGTCTTGCTAAAGAACTATATATATATATATATATATATATATATATATTTGTACTAATGAAGCCAAACTAAATAATGATATTTTGGAGGCATTTAATACAGGTTTCAGATCTTGCAGAATTTATAATAGGAAATACATCCCCTCACACAAAGCCTTCTTCAGTTCGTTTCAAGATATTTTGAAAAGTATTAACTGAAAGTTTTACATGAAGGGATGTAATTTCCTATGAAATACACATATTAAATGCTTTCAAAATATCATTATCTGGTTTGACTTCATCATTACAAATTATTGTAGGACTTGATGCAAGCACAAACAAGCCTGTCCTGACTCCATTTACATGGATACTCTAACAAGGATTAGGGGTAGTTTGTTTATTTACCTCAAGTCAAAAAAATCATGCTTCTAAGCAAAACACTATATATATATATATCTTTATTTTATATTTGAATTTAAAAATATATATTCATGTCAATGGAATAAAAAAATTAAATAGGGAGAGCTGTATTGATAGCATCAAAAGTACAAAACAGTTTTATTTCACACTAAAATCCACACAAAGATTTTTAAGATATTAAGTAACTATTACTACAAAAACTGGTTTTGAAAATTTTTACCTTCAGCGCATTTATAGCCATTTTACAATGCAAGGAAGTATATATGAATTTGTATAAACAAATATTAAGCAACTATTCTTGGAGAAGGTGCAAATGCAAGTAGCATCTGATGCCAACAAACTAGTGTACCTTTGCATATTTTTACAGTTAGTAAGCTAGGCACCTTTGTAGTTAAACTGTAACAATGGCTATTTGATGCAAATTGTAAGAAGAAAATGAAAGGAGATAAGTTAATGACATAATCCTGATAAATTGTTTAAGCTAGGTGTTTGCATTATAAGCAACATTTACCTATTTTACAACTATTGTCAGAGCTGCAGCTGCCTCAAGAGACTTTCCCTTACAACCTAACTAACCTTAATCTATACTTAATAATGCCTGGAAGGGAATTTGAGCATCAATATTTAATATTTCCTTGCTAACTGCACAAAAACAGTATTACAATGAAAGGAAGGGGCAACATTAAACTTCATTTAATATACTGAAATATCTATATCTATCTATCAATATATCTATCAATCAATATATATATATATATATATATATATATATGCATGCCAAACTTCATTCTATTTATTGATACTTTTATACACTTTCAAATATTTTAACATTTAGATAAAACCTGTGCAAGATGTTCAATTTTGTAAAACTTTGGAGGGAGTAGATAATCTGTTACCTAGGTAACTTGATCTATGCAAAGAGAGAGCAGGCAAGTAGTAGCTGTTATATTTAAGCAAGCTTTCTGAGTGATGTGGGAAGGATTTCCTTTATATTATCACTGAAGGTCTCTTTGTGTTCAAAAGATAGGCTAAGGGAAATAAATGTATGTTAGAAACATTTTCAAGCAGCAAGTAGAACAAATGAAAAAAATTACAATTCTCTGAAATACAAAAGTTCAAAAGAGCAGTATTCAGCTTAAAAACATCCACAAAGAAACAAGAAGCGTCAATGAGTTATTTCCAAGAAAGACATAATTAAACAGTAATGACAGAGATCTGAGGTGAGAAAGAATGGATTAAGAAAACTACTGCACTGGAACAGTTTAGGCAAGAAGTAAGGAATTAAGATTGGGGGGTGGGGGTGAAAAACTGGAAAATATGGTCACAAAAGCCTACAGAAAATCAAAATGAAGAGAAGGAAATTCAAGCCCAAATTAATCTTGAATATGAAGGTGAAACATAATGATGAGCCATTTAAGTGAAGAAGAATTGTTTAAAAATCATCTTTTAACCAGAAATCCAGTATTATTGGTAAATAGATGTGGAAACAGCTATGGAGCAATACTTTCATTGCATCAATACAGAGGTAATGCAACTAAATTAAACTAATAATAAAAAAAAAAAGCAGTGGATTTAAACCGTTTAGTATTTAAACCAGCCATATCCGGCCCAAATATTCTACTTCTTTTATGCTCAAACTGGTCATATCTAGCCTCTCGCACCTACCCTACAATGTCATTTTAAAAATATACAGTCACCTCATCGAAATCTCAAAGCTTCAAGATAATGCATGATATATTCAAAACAATGTGAATAAATAAGCATTACACTTCACAGAGTAATCTAAGTGGTAAAGGGTTAATACACCAGTATAGAATTAGTCATCTGTGTATGAGCAGTTGATACATGAAAAGTTAAAACAAGAATATTAAAAAGAACATAATGAATAAATTTTGGAAAGTAAAAAAAAAAGCTTTCTGAATATATTAGTCAAATAAAGAAGCTTGGGAACATTCACAAGTTTAGTTGAAATGTTATATGATTGGGCAAATTTCTGTTCTCTTTAGATTGGAGACGAAAGAAAATCCTACTGGTATGATGTAGTAAGCCCAACTAAAGCATGGAATGGTAGTGAGATAGAAAATAAAACAGCAATTAGCTGCCTTTAAATGTTAGTATGGCTTCATACCTCACTTTGTTGTCATAGGTGACCTACATTTCTCTGCATGGCCATAGTGTTTCTCTCACTATAGCTCTGCTTCAGAAAGAAACCACATACTATCCTTACGAGAGAGATCACTAAATTACTTGCAGCACTGTAAAAGCTTTACTCTAAAATTTTTCCACGTGAGGATGCTGATAATTTCCTTTTGAAGGGAAGCAATAAAATAAAAATAGGAAGGAAGAGAAGAAAGTACATGGATGAATATTAAGCCAAGGTGATAACAGCCAAAAGTGGCATAGACAGTAGCAGTAGTATTCTAATATACAACAGAGGCTCTCAAGTAAGAGCTAGAACCATTGCTAGTCTACTGAAGACAGCAGTCAGACTAAAAGGATGCCAGAGATCTTATGAGCTGGTGTCTTCACTATTGATCATTGTTCAATAGTGAAGAATATAGTTCAAGATTTGCAAACGGTTATAAACAGAGATAGAGAAATTATTACCAAGATCAAAAGACCCTATGAGTTTAGGTCTTTTGATCTGGCTAATATATAAATATATATATATATATGAAAATTTCTTTCTAGTCTTATATGCCTTCAATTTTAGATATCTTAGCAGTTCTCACACAAACAGTGTAATTTAAAATAGAGTTAATTAATAAACAAATCATTCTTTAGAGAAGAAAACAAACAATTTTAAAGATTCTGTAACTAAACGGCTTTGGTCATGTTCTTCATAAGCATTATCTTTACAATTTAAGCTATAATTATTGAACATGCCTCTTCTCTTACCAATGAATTAAGGATTCGTTATGCAATAAAAAGCCCAAATTGGAAAATTGCATTATTAAAAAAAAAACTAAAAATTAAATCGAATTAAGAAGAGAAGGAAAAAGTGAATTCTCAGGAACGTTTACAAATAGCTCATCTTCTGTGAGGCAAAATAAATTAGTGAGAGAACTGCTACAATATCTCTAATCTTAAGTCATAGAATTAAACAATGATAGATCAATAGTCATTACACGTTTTAGAAGTGGGTTGAATTGAGTACAAAAACGTTTTGTATCCAAGTCTTTTGAACTGAGAAAACGATTTCTCTGCATATAGCTTTAACATAAGTTTTATAAAGACATGTTTGCTTTTTTAGTTTATTAGCAAAATTCAGTTCAGTTGGATGAACTCCAATCCACCTATCAAGATTTCGTTTTGAAGGCCGCATAGTCAGAGTATGGACTAAAATAAATTAGGCTTAAATATATTAGGCAAAAGTGAAGTTTGAACGTTTGGCAATAATTGATAGCTGTAAAGCTGGTTAATTGAGAATTTATACATTCCAAGAATTCGAACAATCAATCTATAAGCACATTTTGTTTTGTAAATAGAATGTATTGGAAATAAAGACCGCACATTAAGTGACAGCAACCCAACACAAAACTGCTAGACATACTCACCAGATATTTTCTGTGTGAAAGATATCAATAGACAATGTAGAAAAACACGAAATAGAGAAGGATAAAGACATGGTTAAGTTCGCTTAATCTAAGATTTACATATATATATTAGTTCGCTATGTGCGTGCGCGCTTAAGAGCTGTCAAAGAAAAATTAAAGAAAAAATAATGAGATAGAAAAGCATTGTTTTATTTATTATTATATCAATATTACAAATTGTTTATTACCAAGAAATTTATTACGTATGCAATATTTAATCCTTCAGTTTAATATTTAGAATGCATTCATTGATGTGTTTAAGAATATTTTAAGATGTTCTATATTTTACTTGTAATAGAAAAAAAAAAGTTTTGCCAAGAAATTGTGAAAACCACTCAAATCTCGAAAAGCAGCTACATGTGGTTTTTGCGAGCCACATGACGGACAGCAGATCTGAACTGTGAAAATAAATTATGCAGGCTTCACTAATAATAGTTTGGAGAAAAAAAATTAGAGAATGGATAGTATTGTTATATGTTGCAACAAAAGTATTCGTTCTACATATGTTAACCTTCAGGATTCTGAAAACCAATAATACCAGCTCACATAGCTTCAAATAATTGTAGCTCATAACGAAACAGCATTAATAGAAAGAAGAAAAAAGTAACCAACATGAAACCAGCGATTCATTTGACATCGTGGTTCTGAAAACTGGCTGCATTCTCAAACTTTCAAGCGTAATACAAAGAAATGTCTCTAAATTTCTGTAGCCAAAGTATATTTTCAACTCGATCAACTGAAGGAACTAATATATACTTTGCCAGTGACAGCTTGTAAACCAAAGACTATAAATCTAGTAGTTTAACCACAAAGTGAGCTATATCGCTATATGATCGCTGTAGGCGAGTGATTTTTGCAAATGACAATAAAAATTCATTCTGACTTTAACCAGTTGTATCTAAAGTGTAATTCACACCAATGTATATCTATCGTCAGCTCTGTTATTGATGTATATATCTAATTATAGTATTTTTTTAAAAAACAAACCTCAGTGAAAATTCCACTCACAAAGACTATCAGGTCCCTCCCTCTGTTTGCCTATTTCTTATCTCGTACAATAACTGAAATCAAACTTGAACTATAATAGCTTACAGTAACCATCTGGCAGAAAGTTAAATCTCAAAGGATAAATTAAATTTAACGTGCTTTATAAACGATCGTCTTCGAAATAGCAAAACACAGGAGGCTAAATCCCAAAGCAATTGAAATCTTGTTTAGATCTCGGTTCAAAAGTCAGTAACTGGTCAACACGAAAATCCATTCGAATTCTAAGTAAAACCAAGACTTTTTACTTGCTCGACAAGAAGTTCGAGAGCAATGGTCAGACACAACTGACCATGTATGTATTTACGATTAACATAGCGTACAGGAAGTAATATTTTTTGCAAAAATGGAATAAACAATAATTATCTGTTACACTTCCAATGGTGAAATCTTGTCCTTCAACGGCGTTAAACAAGTTTTAGCGATGGTTGAAATCAAACATGGAAGTCAATGCAGTATATTAATTGTGAATTATACATATAGATACAAACATACATACATTATATTTATACACACACACATACATACATACATACATGCAAATCTGCACATACATACACGCACGCACACGTGTGTGTGTGTGTGTAAAATCAACAAATTAGATTTGGTACAAAGAACAAAGTATTAAAATCTGATGAAATGTACAATATGCAATTCTCAAGACATCAAAAAACTTGATTACCAACAAACAATAGCTGTAAAGATGAATACAAATATGTTTTCACTAAACGTGAGAAGAACGAAAATGAGACACGGCTGAATTTGAAAGCAATCAAGACATATCTATATCTTTTATTATTTACAAAAACCACTGTCTTGGCAATGGTCACATTACTCAATCAAGCTTCCTGATGCTCTTCACCAGTTCTACGAAACTCGACTGTTTATCGTGACTAATTATAAGTTATGAAAAATAACCAGATCTCATTGCCTGATTTTCCCAGAGTTAGAAGGTTACACAGCTTAGTGTGTGCATGTGTGTGTAGACATCATGTTTGTGTGTATATATCAGTATCAAGAAGAATGATATGCAATCTGAATTTTCATCCAAACACTATATCATCATATGATGATAATTATGAAGATGATCCACGATGAAGAAAGTAGATACATTAATTTAATTAAGTAATAAATAATCACTTCCTTTAAGTAAATTGATATTTCTTAAAATATATATATAAATGGGATGATACGATCACAACCTGCACCTAATTTGGGGCTTGGTAAGGTAACGAACCGCATAAATATTTAACCGAACTTGTAAATATATTTGTATTCTCAATATATATATATATATAAAGGAAAGAAATCTTACTTTATTGGTTGAAACCAGCAACTCGAATAAAACGAGAGAAAAAAAGTACATGTCAACCTAAATGACGACTACACACATACAATGCTATTTGTTGATCAGCAACAGAAAAGGCATCGAAATCGTTTTGGAGGGGGGTACTGTTCACGTGAAAGGCAACACTTAATGCTATAGAAGACTCTCTGGCCCATTATTGTAGTTCTTGGGTTAAAAGAGAGGGAGGATAGACACCAACACTGAATGATAGTTTACTAGGTTAAAAACGGTGGTGATGGTGGTCTGTGTCGGCAAGAATCAATTCCAGAAAATTATTATTATTATTAAAAGTGTCTTTGTTGTGAGAAGGGGAAAAAATGTATGGGTTCGTTCAGCCAGTGCTTTTCATTTGAAAATGTTGAGTGGTTTAGTGGGTTTGTAAGACTGGATTCATCGCCACACTAGCTTTTATAATACAGGCACACACAAAAAATGCAGTTCTAGTTTTATTGATGCTATGGCTGCGAGTGCGCTGCTGCGGCAAAAAGTATAGAAAACACCAGAAATGACCCCCCCACAAAAAACTAAAAAACTACACATCACCCTCTTTTTGCACGACCGGGATCGGTCTGCATTCTTTTGTTAATCTTTTAAAAACGAGAAATCGATTAGAGAACATCTCTTGAATAGCGATCAGCGATATAACTTCTTTGTTGCGAGCTTTAGCATGTTAGCTTCTGAAGCACGAGAGGCACAAATTAACATTGCTCCACACCCACAAAAGGCCATACAATCTCCAAAGCCCAAATAAACTTTCAAAGAAATTACGAATCGCACTGGTGGATGTAGTTTCCAAAACTTGTGAAACAATTTAAAATGGCTTTAAAATGTGTTGCTTGGAGATTAAGTTCAAAACCACATGTATGACAGCTAAAGAATGGGTGGTTCCTTACTTAACAATCAGTCAATAGACTGGACTAGGAATTTTTCGAAAAAAAAGTTCGTTGCTTATACAGAAAAAAAAATGAATATTATATGAAAAGAAAATTAATATGCATAATTAACAAGTAAACAAAATAGAACTGAACCGGTAAAGCCGTCAAATATAATATATACACATACAGAGCAGATCTGTCCATAACTAACTTTAATCTACTTTACTAGCACCAGAATAAACTTCGAACTTAGGAAGGAAGAATGGTGTGTGTATAGTAATGTTTGCACTAGAATCTCCTCCACCCTCCATAGATACATTGCCACTCCAACAAACTGCACTGTACTGTAGCATATTATTGTATATACACATCATAGAAAGCTGAAAGCTTCCCTTAACTCAATCGGCAGTGCACTAATGAATAAGCTACTTGCCTAATAATTTCGATCGAAAATAGAACAGCAAACAACAGTTTGTGAGTAGATTTAGTGTCTTAAAGGTTCTTGAAAGAAATAATGTGCAAGAAACAGCTGGTTTGTTTTCCAATGCGATAACAGGTTTTTTGGAATAAAACTGATAATATTGGTACAACATGTCATTGCATGACTCTCAAGAAAAGTGGAAATAGATTTCAATCTGTTGGGTCAATACCATAGCACTACTATAGGTCATCGATTACAAACTAAAGAGTATAGCAAACAAAATTGTATCATCAATGGTTTGGTCTTCTCAAAGTTTTATTTTCGCATGTGTGTATGTTTTGTAAAGGTCACACGAAGCCAAGAGCACGATTGTAACAAAATCCCGCATTTTATAATCATACACAAGTTCTTTCGGAGAGGTATAGTTAGAAATATATAAATAAATAACACAAAAGAAGTTACGATTGCAAAAATTTCCAAAAGGCAAATTAAAAAATAACTTGGTAGCGCTATAGACTATGTAAAAGGGAATTACAAAAGTTCTTTGGTTACTTAAAAAAAAAATTTAACTGATTTACTGGATTGAATTAGCAGGAATTGTTTTATTAAAATCCGTCAAGTGCTCTCGAAAATATATAAGCGTGTTAGAACAAGTCTATGGTTGTGGCCAAACGATGGTCTGATGATAAGAAGAGCCAGCAAAGAGAATGTCGTTATCGACATTAGCAATAAGAGAGAAGCGACAATGGTGGCCAAGCACAACTCTTGACGATCAGCAAAGACATGGAGAGTAGCACACAACACAGGCAGAGAGAGAGAGAGAAACAGAGACAGACACACAAATGTTTTCTATGCACCAACGGCAAGTGAAAAAGAAGGCGTATGTAGACGTCCACATCCAAAAAACAAGAAGATTGTTGAATCAGAAACAAAGTTAAGCAATGGCTGTTTTGCTCCTCGGTGAAACAATCAGAAGACCTAAACCGGTAGAAAACAGCCCAACACGAAAATAAAAGAATGTTGAGCATTTCACTTTCTCGCCGTTTATTTTTAAAATACCTACAAGACGAATGACATACTATGGTTGGATGGCAGAGAGTATAAAGCAGTCCTCCTTAAATTTATGATCAAGATTGCTGCATATAATATTAAGCACCAGACGGTAATTAAGAGTTCATTAAACAAAGTGAAGGATTAATGAGAAAGAAGAAGTATATTTATTTTTAAAATAATAATAACCAAAGTGTTGTCGATGACAGAAAAAGGGGAAAAAAATTGCCAATCATTTGTGGAAAACAGAACGGGGGTAAAATAAGGAACAGAAAGACATGAAGAGTAGAGAGAAATGGTTCATCTTTAGATTAGAAATTCTTGGGAGAGATCGTAGATAAGGCAACAATGTCGATCAGATCTTGCAGAGTTATTGGGAAGAAAGTAAGAAACATGTAAACAAAGTCCGTTGGAGACATCTGAAAACTTAGAAGAAATACCTTAAAACTCTCTTCTCCAGATGGAAGGGCAACAGGAGAATGGTTTATAGTAAAGACAGAAAGGAGGAACGATTTATTTTATTTTTCTTTTACAGGTTTTTTAAAAAATGAAATACATGCAAACGTTATCCGACAACAAATCAAGCGATCGGAGGTCTTATAAAAGTTTTTGTTTGCTTGTTCGTTCGTTTGTTGTTTCTTTTTAAATAATGCTGCAGTTGTTTGAGAAATATGAAAGCATGTGGCTGGCAATACTCACAATAAAATAAAGAGAAAAAGACCTCGAGTGTGGCGAAATTTTATTTTCGAACAAACATGCAAGACGAAATCTGTTTGAAATAAAGACGTGGAACATGGCCAGGTCGACATAGTCGAAGCTCCTTCTAGTAAAGCAAAAAGGCAAAGCAGCCAGCAATAGCAGTCTTCGCAGTTGCCCTTCCATTATTTTACCTTCAGAAAAAAAGTCTCCCGATTTCAGAAGCAACCTTCAAGAAAACCAGAAAGAAAAGAAACTTTGACTACCTACCTATAGAAGGAAAGGATTCTTGGAAGCAACTTGGTAAACATGTAGACATCCATAAGATTGTTTGGTTGCAAGGTGCTGGCAATGAGAAGGAAAACAACAGCAGGACCAGGGTGTTTCTTTAAATATCCCTTATATCTCCTCGCACTCAAACTCTCGTTTGTCTTTTAATCGTCGACTAAGAAGTAATATTATATTAGTTTCTATCTCTTTCTCTCTCTCTCTGTTCCAACAGAAACAGCAGAGTAATAGTGGCGACGGTAAATTGTTCCTGTTGGTGCTGCTTACATATTCATGAAGCAGTCATGCTAGCCAACGGAGCATCTCACTCAAGCATCTACTCATTCTGGCTGGCTGGCTGTCTGCCTGCCTGAGTTTCGGTCGGTAGGTAAAGGGGAGTAGTAGCAGCAGCTGCTGTCACACTCTCATTATAGCTCTTATTCTTTCTTTCTTTCCCTCACTCGTTTACTCTCTATCTCTTCTTTCACTCAGCGTCGCCGATAAAAAGCTGCCACTCTCTCGCTTTATATCATTCTCTCTCTTGTTTTATATCTTCTCTCTCTCTCTCATTCATTCCCACCCTTCCTCACACTGTCTCGCTTTCCTTCTCTTCCTCCACTCAACGTCGTCAGTGATATAGAGCTGCTAAATAACCCAACTTTTCCACAATCGTCTAATGACTGCCATGTCGGTGTGGTGTCAGCACAAGAAGAAGCAGCAGCAGCAACACTTGATGATGGGGGGAAGATAGTAATCCGAGTGGAAGGCCCTAATCAATTGCTGAGCTCGTTTTTAACATCTACTTTCTTTCACTATAAAACTCAAATCGTTCTTTTAAAGCCAAGTAGTTCGCTTTTTGCAATATTTTCCTACAATTGTTTTACATATTTTCATCTCTCTCCCTGTACTCAAAATATTCCATCAGGGAAGTGCTTCATGCTCTTTCAGAAACAATTCCTTGTTTCATGATAAATCAAATCCTTAATTAACAGTTAATTAAAATAAAACATTTTCAATATGTTGCAGAAATCTTCTCATATTTTTTCTTCTTGTATTTTCTCTCCAATTTTGTCACAATGTCTCATTCTTCTAGATTATTAAAGTCCTGAATGAACATTATTAACTGGAGAAAGCGGCCGATTTTAATTGTTGCCAATAAATTTGTCTTTTGTTCATTTGCTTTGAAATAAAATTTATTTCATTGTAGACTTGCAATCCAGATGAATCACTCGAGAAGAATGAAAACGATTTCTTTAATTCTTTCAATTGGGAAGTAGTGCCATCGTAAAGGTTTCTTTAAAATAATACTAATATATATGTATAATCACAATGTTTCTAATGTGGCCAACAATAGCCAACCTTCTTCGATTTGGTCAACTGGATTTTCAGCAGGAATTGCTAGAAATCGCCGTTGTGTCCATTTAATAATCCACACGAAAGACTTCTACTATATTTTTACAGTGCTTCGCCCAACAATGAATTGTGCTTGTGGGAAATTTCATTGGCTGCATGTAGTAGTTAAAAAGCTGACTGACATGTCTTAAAATAAAAGCCAGAAAGTAAGCAGTGGGCTTTGAAAGAATTCTGCTGCTGTTATTCGTGAGATCTTGATAGCACGTTGGATAGAAAGCTGATGTTAATTTTTCAGATTCTAGTTGAATTAGGGTTTTTTTCCCCCATCCTCTTGATAAATATTTTATTGTAATTATTAATTAGAAAATGATTTTTGACATTCTCTGTTCTGTTGTTTTGTAGAAACGAGAGGTTCGAGCAATGAATTAGTTGTTGGTTTTTTTTTTAATTTTTGTTAGAGATGTTTGTATGAAACTGGTGAAATTATTAGCAATGTGTGGGGCGTATGTAGTTAACATTAGTCAGCTCTAGATATGGGGAGAGAGAGAGAGAAACAGTTATGAGTGTGCTGTGTGAATTTCACAGCAGGTGACTCGAAATAAGTACGCGAGAGCTGACGAGAACTAAAGCAGCAGATCAATGAAATAATAAACAACGGTGATGCTGACATCATGCTTTTCTGGGTAGACATTAACTTTTGTTAATCTGCCTACTAGTAAAGAAAGCTTCGTTGGCTTCTTAATCATGGCTAGGACATGATGCAGTTCTCGAATTAAACCATGTGATTGATAGCTTTGCCTTTCAAATATGTATGTAGTCGACGGTTCTCTTCAAAGTTAAATATATTTTTCTATATTGCTAACTATAGGAAGTGACATATATATATATATTAATATTTAAGATAGATGTATGGCTCGCTGGTTTGTAGCCATATAACTCTGAGAAACCATTAACGATAGTTCAGTGTTAATTCAAGATACTCTGATTTGGTTTATAACTAGGGGGAAAATGGCATTGCAATTTATTGCAGGCAAATACTTTCTATTAATTTGAAATATTGCACCTATTCAATAACAGTAAAGCTTTGACCATCAATAACATATAATTAATTCGTTATAATTGTCAATCGCAATTTCAAAATGTTCCTTCTAATACAACACAACTATTGCAACCCAAACTCCTCTCTCTGTGCTACATGCGAAATGCTTCTATTTATCGTTTCAAATAAAATGTGAAAATGGAGAAGGAGTATCGAGTGATAAAAAGTGTCGTGGTCCAATCCTAGTTGGTATGTCTTAGTCATCAGCATAAAAGGAACCTGCTATCATCAACATTTGGAGTCAGGTTTAAATGGCCTGCTTGATTCATCTGGAAAAATTGTATTGTGCGTGTGTGAAAATAATTCGTCTTACGCTTTTAACCATATCGAAAATATATTGAGAAATGTAAAAAGTTACTGCCTAAGTGTCTTATGCTTAAAATGTTTAAATTGACTACATAGCTTCTTATAGATGTGTATCCCTAATTATTATTTAACTCTATTTCTCTTATTATAGTTGTCTTTCCCTTTTCCTCTCTTTCTTTCTATTTCTATCTTTTCTCCTCCCCTTCTCTCTCTCTCTCTCCCTCTTTTTGACACATTTTTCTTTCTCTCTCATTTATTGGCAATGAATTTTACATTTTTCTTTGCCAATATTCTTGTATGATATGAAATTTCATATCTGATTATTCTGAACCAAATACCATTTGATTCAAAATAACTAGAATAAATATTAAAATATTACTTTTTCTTCAAGTAGGCAATTAAATGATTTTAATATAATTGTACATTCAATTATAAATAATGCAAAGCTGAAATACTAATCATGTTGATATCGGCAATAATTCTTCCTGATTGTAAGATTTCTCAGAGGAAAATCTTTGGTTATTCTCTCATAGATTGAAATTTGTTACGATATAGCGTCAAAAAATGATTTTTACGTCAGTAAACTTTCCCTCTCATATTTTCTGTTCTAGTGAAAGATAAATTAATTAAAATATCCTCCAATTGTCACATATCCGCTCATATTTACATATGGCTGGGTCTGAGGCCACAAATTTTATTTATCACAATTTATTTTTCATTCATACTTACAGGATGACTTCATCATTTTTGTATTGTGGATGGTCTTATCTTTGATACAATTCTTTAAACTCAACTGTTCTTTTAAATATAAACGTGAAGAATGCTTTATTTTCAACAATAATAAGATCATTAATTAGAAAAGGTTATTTAGTCAAAAAAAATTTACTTCCTCTTTTTCATTATTGTATAGCTTGATTACCTAAAAATTCATAATTTTAATTTGTTTTCGAGTGATTTAAGGGGTTGATATTTCTCGACTGCAATGTCTTTTATATATTTGGATTTTTTACAGCAATTAGAAAAAGTGAAAGGAAATCACGAGTTAAGAATGTTGCATAAGCAACTCTAAACTGTCCGTCTCCGGTAATTTTTTTTATGCTACTTTAGCATGTGATCGCCCTAAGTTTCCATAGTCTATGCTGTGGAATTACCTAACGTGTGTCAGGGCTTTGGGTTTGGGATAGGGTTCACAGTTTAGAGTTAGGATAAAGGGTTAGATTTTAGAGTTTAGGTTTAAGGCTACAGTTAGGGTTAGACTACACACTAAAGTGTAAATGGTCACATAAACTGCACACTAAACTGGCACCGTTTTTTTAATTTTACAGACAAGGTGCTGGGGCCAGTGGTTAGTTAATTACATTGACCCCCTGTCCTTGACTGATACTTTATTTTATCCACCTCCAAAAGAATGAAATGCAAAATTGACCTGGGGAAGATCGAGATTCAATTCATAAGGGGCTGGAACAAATACCACCAAGTATTTTGTCTAATCTAATGATACTGCCAATTCAACCACCCTTTCTGCCAAAGGCACGACGGCTGAAATTTTTGGGGATGGGGTTTACCGATTACATCAACCCCAGTACTCAACTGGTACTTATTTTATCGACCCTGAAAGAATGAAAGGCAAAGTCAACTTTGGCAGAATTTGAACTCAGGATGTAAAGATGGACAAAATGCCACTAAGCATTTTGAAAGACATGCTAACTACCCCGAATAATAATGGCTTCAAATTTTGGTACAAGGCCAGAAATTTTAAGGAGGGTGGAGGAGTAAGTCAATTACATCAACACCAATGCTCAACTGGTATTTATTTTATCAACACTAAAAGGATGGAAGGCAAAGTCACCCTCAGTGGAGTTTGAACAACTAAAAATATAAAGAGCTGGAAAAATACCACTAAGCATTTTATCCAACATGCAAATGTTTCTGCCAACTCACCACCAAGAAATAATAATAGTAATCACTCCAAGAAATAATAATAGTAATGGTTTCAAATTTTTACACATGGGCAGCCATTTTGGAGGAGGGGATGAGTTGATTACATCGATTCATCTGTTTCACTGGTACTTAATTTATTGACCCTGAAAAGATGAAAGACAAAGTTGACCTTGGCAGAATTTGAACTCAGAAAATAGCAATGAGTGAAATACCGCTAAGCATTTTGACCAGCATGCTAACAATTCTGCCAGCTCACCACCTTAGAAATAATCATCATCATCATCGTTTAACGTCCACTTTCCATGCTGGCATGGGTTGGACAGTTTGACTGAGGACTGGTGAGCCAGAGGCTGCACCAGGCTCAATCTGATCTGGCAAAGTTTCTACAGCTAGATGCCCTTCCTAACGCCAACCACTCTGAGAGTGTAGTGGGTGCTTTTTATGTGCCACTGGCACGAGGGCTAGTCAGGCGGTTCTGGTAACGACCATGCTCAAAATGTGCTTTTATGTGCTACCTGCACAGGAGCCAGTCTGGTGGCACTGGCAATGACCACGCTCGAATGTTGTTTTTCATATGCCAGTAAGGCGATGCTGGAAACAATCACGCTCGAATGGTGTTTTTCATGTGTCACCGGCACAGGAGCCAACCCATGGCCCTGGTAACAATCACACTCTGATATGCTTCTTTTAACGTTCCACTAGCATGAGTGCCAATCAGGCGGTACTGTCATCGGCCATGTCAGCGAAATAATAATAACAGTGATGATAATGTATATGGATGTGATGCATGTGTCTGGTGTACCCTTATCAGACAGGTAGCCATGATGGGTATATTAGGCTTTGTATATTTCTACCACAGTGTCACTTTGATGGCATGCGCTGCTCTCTCATTCCCCTGAAATTCTGGGGAGGGGACTGGTCAATTACATCAAGCCCAGTGATCAACTGATATTTATTTTATTTGTCCCCCAAAAGGATGAAAGGCAAAGCTGACCTCGGCGGGATTTGAACTCATGGATGAAAGCTACTAATCATTTCACCTGGCACAGTATAGATTCGTTTAGCTCACTCACTTTGAATGATTTCAAATTTTGGCACAAGGCCAGCAATTTTGGAGGAGGGGCTAAGTCAATTACATTGACCCCACTGTTCAACTGGTACTTATTTTATCGACCCTGAAAAGATGAAAGGTAAAATCAACCCCAGTGGCATTCAAACTCAGTAGGCAAAGTCAGACAAACTGCTGCTAAGCATTTTACCCAGCACAGTAATGTTCCTTCCAACTTGCCACCCTAGTAATAATGATAATAATGATCCTTTCTTCTAGAGGCACAAGGTCTCAAATTTGGAGTGCATGACTGGTACTTAATTTATTGACCCCAAAAGGTGAAGTCGACCTCAGTAGAATTTGAACTCAGAACGTAGCAGCAGACAAAATACCTATTTCTTTACTACCCACAAGAGGCTAAGCACAGAGAGGACAGACAAACAGATTAAGTCAATTATATATGACCCCAGTGCGTAACTGGTACTTATTTAATCAACCCCGAAAGGATGAAAGGCAAAGTCAATGTCGGTGGAATTTGAACTCAGAACGTAGCGGCAGACAAAATGTTGCTAAACATTCCACCCGGCGTGCTAACGTTTCTGCCAGCTCGCTGCCTTTTATGATGATGATAACAATAATAATGATAATTGACATAGCATGTCCTGGTTACAACAGGATTGAAGAGAAAGAAGAAAAATCAAACAACTATGATGAATTGAAGTGGTATATATGCAGGCTGTGGATAATGGAGAAAGTGGAGGTGATGCCAATGGTGATTGGCATGATTGGAAGTATCAGTACTCAACTACCAGCATGGCTCAAAAAGATTGAAACAAATGTAAAGATAGAATACCTACCAAAATCATCATTGTTTGGGTCTGCAAGAGTTCTCCACAGGGTTCTTAGTCTGCTGACTGTTTCATCTTGGTCTACTGGCTGTGAACAGATGACACTTTTCATCATACCCAACAATGTAAAACTGAGAGCTTTCCTGATGATGATGATGATGATGATAATAATAATAATAATAATAATAATAATAATAATAATAATAATAGTCGTGTATGCCGACAACAAAATGAATCCATTGATCATGTTGTCTCCAAATGCAGTCTTCTAGCGCCTACAGAGTACCTCAACAGGCATGATAGAGCTGCACAATATATTCACTGGGTAATTTGCAAAAACCCGGATTTTCCCCATGAAAAAAACTGGTGGGAACACAATCCACCTCCAGTGCTTGAAAATGACCACATCTCACTCCTTTGGAACTTCACCATTCAAACTGACAGAAAGATAGATGCAAATAGGCCAGACATCATATTGAAAGACTTCAGACAAAGAACATGCCTCCTCATTGATATGACTGTCCCAATCGATATAAACGTATCTGTCAAGATCTACTAAAAACTGAGTAAGTATAAAGATCTTGAAATAGAAATTGGTAAAATGTGGTACTTCAAGACTAAAACAATACCTTTGTCATAGGTGCCTTAGGAATAATTGCAAAATAGCTCAGATACCAGGAAATCCCAAAATGGCAGAAATTCAAAAGATAGTGCACATGGGAACTGCCCATATCCTACATAAAATACTGTCTATGTAATCTTAAAATTTAAAACTAAACTCATAATTTTCTTGTTTTCTTAAACCTTCTCCAGAATAATACTATGTGCAAAACCAAATATATGACTGGTGCTTTGATTTATCAATCCTGAAAGGATGAAAGGTAAAGGTAAGCTGAAGGTAATCTGAACTCCAAATGTAAAGTGCCAGAAGAAATGCTACTGAGCATTTCAGTTGATGCACTACAATTCTACCAACTCACCACCAATCAATACTAATAATGATGATTTCTTACATTGGTACCGCCTCCTCCTCCACCACCTCAACATCATCGTCACCACCACCACCACCACCACCACCACCACCATCATCACCATCATCATCACCATCATCAACATCATCACCACCACCATCATCATCACCACCACCACCATCACAACTACCACCACACCATTACCATCATCATCATCACCACCACCACCACCATCATCATCATCATCATCATCTCCATCATCATCATCATCATTGCCATCATTTTAATGATCATTTTTGCATATTTGGATGGAGTTTATTAAGGCAGATTTTTTAGTCTGTTACCCTTCTTGTCAGTAACCCTTATCCATTTCCAACCAAGGCAATATTTCCTCATGGGAAGAAGAGCGAGCAGGCAGAATCGTTAGCACAATGAGCAAAATGCTTAATTGCATTTCATTTGTTTCTTTATGTTCTGGATTCAAATTCTGCCAAGGTCAACTTTGCCTTTCATCTTTCTGGGTTGATGAAATTAATACAAGTCAAGCACTGGGGGGATGTAATTGACTTAACCCCTCCCTCTAAACCGCTGACCCCGTTCCAACATTTGAAACAAATATTTCCCCATGGTGAGACATGATTCTACAGAATATTTGAAATGTATGACATTCGTTCACAATATTATATGATGTCAAAACAAGACAAGGAAACAAACATACATTCTCTTGCACATAGAATATACTAATAATATCAATAGTAATTTGATTATCCATGAAAAAATGTTTATTGAAATTAGAACTGTAAGGGTTTGTAACATTATTATATTAAACCTGAAACCATAATCTTTTCTACTCTAGGCACGAGACCCAAAATTTTTGGGGAGGGGACCAATCAATTAGATCAACCCCAGTGCACAGCTGGTACTTAATTCATTAACCCCCAAATGGATGAATGGTGGAATTTGAACTTAGTACATAAAGACAGACAAAATACTGCTAAGCATTTTGTCTGGCATGCTAACGTTTCAGCCAGCTCACTGCCTTTAACCTAAAACCATATTAATCACGTTATAGGTGCAGGCATGGTTTCCCAACCATATGGTTCCAGGTTCAGTCTCACTGAGTGGCACCTTGGACAAGTGTCTTCTATTATAGCTTCAGGCCGACCAAAGCCTTGTGAGTGAATTTGGTGGTCGGAAACCGAAAGAAGCCCATTGTATATATGTGTATATATCTATGTGTCTTTGTGTCTGTGTTTATCCTTTCCCCCACTGCTTGACAACCAGTGTTGGTGTGTTTACATCCCCATAACTTAACAGTTTAGCAAACAAGATCAATAGAACAAATACCAAGCTTAAAAGAAAAAAAGACTGGGATTGATTCATTCAACTAAAATTTCTTCAAAGTGGTGCCCCAAAATGGCCACATTCCAATAACTAAAACAAGTAAAACATAAAAAATAAACAATTGTATAAGAATAAACTGTAGATATTTTTTTAAAGAAAATATTTCAGACTGTGAAAGCGCATGGCTCAGTGGTTAGAGCGTCGAGCTTACGATCGTGAGGTTGTGAGCTCGAATCCTGGACCGTGCTGCATGTTGTGTTCTTGAGCAAGACACTTTATTTCACATTGTTCCAGTTCACTCAGCTGTAGAAATGAGTTGCAACGTCACAGGTGCCAAGCTGTATAGGCCTTTGCCTTTCCCTTGGATAACACTGGTGGCGTGGAGAGGGGAGGCTGGTATGCATGGGCGACTGCTGGTCTTCCATAAACAGCCTAGCCCAGACTTGTGCCTGGGAGGGTAACTTTCTAGGTGCAATCCCATGGTCTGTGTTGTGACCGAAGGGGGTCTCAGATATATTACTTACATTCTGTAATTAATTTTGAAAATAATCAAGAATATGAATAGATTTTGTAAAATAACTATCATTTCCATTGTTACGTTTGTGTTTGGAACATTAACAAAAAACTCTTCCACAAAACTGTTGGAGAATGTTTTAATTTAAACCTGGCATTATCGTAGTTCTGTTGAAATGCAGTGCTTTTATTTCAATTAATTTTGAAAATATCAAAGAATTTACTAAAATAGTATTGTCATTATTAAGCTGGTGTTTGGAATATAAATCAACTTGAAATTTTGATGGAAGGTTTTAACTTAGATCTCTTTACAACAAGGAATTCACATTACAGAACTAAAGGGTTACTATCAAAAAGCTTGAATATGAATTCTTTAAAATAATCAGTTTCGTATTATAGAATAAGAGATGACTCTCAGACTGATATCAAGATGGTTTATCTTATATTGACTACTGAGTTTGTGCAAATCACTTCATTATATTTAATGTTTTCATCACTTTCATAGCCAGTTTGTAGAGATTCTGATCGTTTACAATTTGACAAAATCACCTAACATCCTACATGACCAATTCTGGCAGTGTAATTAAGACACTCACTTTGTACCATGTGGTTTGGTGTTCTGTCCCACTGCATGTCATCCTGGACATATAACTTCCACCAAAGTTTGGGTTGACCAAATTTTGTGAGTAGAATTTGGTAGACAGTAAGTTCGTTCCTCCCTTCTGAAAAGGAGAAACGGCAAAGGGATTAGCATCCAATCTCTTCTCATGGAAAGATTGATATGCTATTGGAACTGTCCAAGGATACTCTGATGTGCAGTGCAGCATGGAATGGAGGGTGGGGAGAAATATTTGATTGAATTCTTTTTTTTATAAACCCTGCAGGGGTTAAAATTAAACTATAGTTTAGAAGATTTTGGTTGCAAACATAATGACAAACCTAGGATCAATGCTACAACCTGTTCCCCTGTCCATGGCCTATATATTGCAGTACTTGCTTTAGTTTTAGAGACCAGATACATTCTTTCATATGGTTAAGCCCAGTTAATGGTGCTCACATTATTACCACACATAAGCTAGTGTTTCTTCCAACTGTTATTCTGAGGGCAAATAGATGGCTCCTCTATTTTAAGAGAACACACACATTACTTCTTTGTCTGTTCCATGGTATATATTTGTTTGGACAAAATGGAACTCTCACTTGTCAAATACAAAAGTCTTTCTCAAGTTCTTTTCTTTCTTAGGAACAAATCTATGTTGAGCAACTTCTTCTGATTAGCAACTCTAGCAAAACTGTTGCTTTGCTCTTACTATTAATGTTACTGGAAATCTTTTCAGTTAATTTTCAGTGGTTAAAGTGTTAATACCTGCTGTATCTTGTTCAATACTTGTTTAATTATATTCATTTTTTTTTTATATTTGTCTTTTATTTAAAATTCCAATTTATTATTTCCAAACTGTTTTTTACTTGAAGAAATAACCAATACTAACTTGTTTATTGCTCAACCCCTTCCAGCTCCCACAGAAGAAGCCATATTAAATTAATAAAAACTTTTTTTCAACGGTATAATTGTTTAAAAGATAGTTCTTTTCTCTACTCCAGATAATGGAGTTGACATCCAAATGTTCTGAAGTCCTTTGTCTACAAAAGAAACAAAGAAAAAAACAACCCTTTCTTTTCATCAAATAAATTATGGTCCAACTTCCTGAAATTATTTCAAAGACAAATAATGATGATCTCCAACATATGCACAAGGTTGGAAATTAGGAGAAAAGGGTAAATTAAATTGTGCTCAGCACTTGACTCAGTACTCAGTACTTCATTTTATCAACCTCAGAAGGATGAAAAATAGAGTCAAGCTCTGAATGTAAAAACCTTCATAATATGATCATAATAGCTATTTTTAATATGGGAACAGAACCTGAAGTTTTTGTGGGAGAGGTATCAATTAACTCAACACGAGTACATGAGTGGTATGTTATTTTATTGACTTTAGAGGGATGAAAGGCAAAGTTAATGTCAGTGGCATTTCAGCTCAGAATATAAAGTGCTGGAATTGTTTCTAACATAAACATAAGGCTTGGAGTTTGGTAGAGGGATTTTGTTGATTAAATTGACCTCAGTATACAACTGATAGTTTATTTTACCAACTTTGGAGAGACGAAAGGTAAATTTGACTTTGGTGGGATTTGAACCCAGAAATAATAGCACAAACTGTTTTTGTTTTTTTATGCTCCTCTAAAATTTCTGGAAATCCAGTAATAATAATTCTTTCTAATTTTGGCACAATGCCATAAATTCTGAGGGGAGAGTGCAAGTTGGTTACATCAATCCCAGTATTTAACTGGTACAAATTTTGCCAATCTCCCAGTGATGAAATGCAAAGCTGACCTTCTTAGGCTTTCAACTCAGAACTTAAAGAGTCAGAAGAAATACCACTAAGCATTTTGTCTGACATTCTAACAGTTCTACCAGCTCACCACTTTAAAATCCAATAATAATAAATCTTGACAGAAAATAATTTATGATTATGAAGTAAATCCCTTACATTTTATTTCCACTCACTGTTTTCAGTTCTAATCTTTACCAGTTTACTATTTTCAACTCATAATACTGAGTCAGAATCTGAATGGAACCTCTTTCCCTGCTCCCTCACCCAAGAAATCTTTGTTTTCTCTTCATGGTTGCAAAATACATCTAAATGTGTATGACCTGAAAGTGAGATTCAATAGTAAAAATTAGTTGGTAGCTTGTAATGCATCATAGCCAATAGGTTTGCCTCAAATAGAACACTTCACCTGAACTTAAATTCTTTCTGCTATAGGCACAAGGTTGAGGTACATGGCTTACTGATTAGGGTGTTGGACTTATGATCGTAAAATTGTGGTTTCAATTCCTGAACTGGGCAATGCATTATGTTCTTCAGCAAAACACTTCATTTCATGTTGCTCCAGTCCACTCAGCTGATATAACAATATGTGGTCTGATCAATAAGTATCCAGACTGTTGCTATAGTAATGAAGCTAAAGCATGCTCAGTGAAGCTGCTAGAACAGATTGACCTTGACCTCTGCTGTGCATGTGCACTAGGTTTTAACATTTTAACTCACTTCCTCTGTTTACAGCAGTGCTTGGAAGGAAGGTGTGTAAAGTGTGATCATTGCATTGACCATGACAGCGAAAGTTGAGTGGAGAATCTTTATCGCAATTTGCCAAAAGTTTGGTTATACGTGCTCAAAGGCCTACACAAAGTTTCCAAAAAGTTTTCATCATTCCCGACACAATCAAGACCTTGTGCAACTGAAACCCGAGTGTCTTTTTGATCAGCTGAAAACAGTTTTGGTACAGACTTAGAAAACACACATCTCATACCCAAATCTTCAGTGATAATGGACTGAACTGAACCATTATTAATCTGCAAATCCTCTGATAACTCACAGATAGTGATTCAACAATTTCTCCTCACAGCTGCATGCACATCTGCGATATTTTTCTCAGATCTGCTGGTTGTGGATCTCACAGAATGCTCGTCAATATTGACATTTTTTCTGCCAACTTGGAAATATTCGAACCACTTGTACACTTGTGTACAGCTCATACACCCCTGCAACTTTGCATAGGCACCTGAGCAGGTATTGCCATGATAACTTTCTTTGTCACGATCAATGTGATGATCACACGCCACACACCTTCCTTCCAAGCACTACTGTAAACATCAGAAGTGAACTGGAATGTTGAAACTTAGTGCACATGCACAGCAGTGTTCAAGGTCAAACTTTTGCCAAGCAGCTTCACTCTGCATGCTTTAAGCTTTGTTACTATGGCAATAGTCCGGATACTTATTGATCAGACCTCATATACAGCAGCAGTAGTGGTACTGTAATGTTGGTTTATAAACTTTGACACAAAACCAGAGACTGAGAGTGAGGTATAGCTGATTAAAGGACTGCTACTTATTTAATGAACCCCCTAAGGTTCGTTAAATAAGTCACCAAGTAAAGTTTGAATTCAGAATGTAAAGAGATGTAAGTGCTGCAAACCATTGTCCCCTCTGTTCTAATAATTCAACTAATTCAGCATCGTCTACGACTCTAATATGAAGCGTTCCATTAGCTTGTGCTGTACTGAACACCTCCTATAAATAGAACCTGGTGAAAGAGAGAGAGAGAAAGCCTCCTGCCCTCAAGGCAGTATTTTCCTAAATGCATTAAATGAAGAAGAAATTTTCTTTGGTCCTCCTATTATTTAATAGGTTATGCATTCCCACCATGATCTCTGCATACATTAAATTATTTGATCTTGTAATCAAGGCAACATACTTCACATTTTCCTACAGTACTGCAACGACACCTGGAAACCTTCTAGTACTTAAAGTCACCTAAATGGTTGATTAGATCTGGCAACCTGATGCATCTGCAATTGCTAAGCAAGTGAACAAGACCATTCTCTTAAACATAATTTTTCTTTACATAATCAAAATTTGTAAGTAAGGCCCCCAAGTGGTTTGCTAACAGCAATTCAGTTAAGAGAACCCTGTGCAGATCAGCTTCAGGGGGTCATACACAACCATCAACAATGACATTTTCACCTACAACTACAACACAACTTCTATGAGGTTGCTCGACCTGCTAGAAATAGTTGCCAAGTCTCCCTCAATTCAACCCTAGAATCTTAAAAATAGAAAAGATATTCTAGATAATGTTATATTTGATTCACATAATGGAAGGGATGGTTATAGCTAGAGAATCTTTGATCATCAGTCAAAATGATCAGAGTTGATATGAGGGGGACTAAACATCAGTAACAACTACTATCAGAAAAGTGAAGCATCCCTCCATGAATTGCACAGACTCCAAATCCCCAATTACAGCCAAAACATTTGAATCCTCCCAGCTCACACCTAGTCAAGAGGATCTTTACCAACTTGGCACAATCCTCTTAGCCAGAACATCTCAATTAAAATGATTGCATTAACAACACTCTTGCTTCCACATTTGCTGCTTGCTTAGATTGCAACTCCACACTCCACAAGAATTACCAAATTTACCTTCTCTGTGCCACCTGTCTTATCACTTACTTACAGTTGCCACCTGCAAAATCTCCTCTGATTGCTTCAAACCCTACAAGATGTCTTGTCCTTATAGAGCCATTTCCATCCTTCTCAGGCAAGTATGTTTAAGTGCTAACTCCTCTCATTACCAAACTCGTTCTCTTTCTTCCTTACATGAATCTATCCAAATCATTGGAAACCTACAACATTGTGTTCCATTGTGAGAAAGGGAAAATTCTCTCACCATACAAACCAATTGTTCTCACTTCCAAAATCTGAAATGTTATGGAATGTTTTGGAAATGTATATTGGTAAAGGATGTAAATATCACTGAGAAAATTGAAGAAGTAAAAATAGAGTCACTTGTGGTATTTGTTCTACACTGGGTTATAGGCACTCCCTGTTACTCCTGCTGTCAGAAATACAATGAACCAATAATTGGTCAATTAAAAATGTGTAATCATTGATGCTATTGTATATAAATAATAAAAAAAAACATATATTCAGCCACAAGTACCATTTTCAACTAATTTTTCTGTGGTAACATTATATGATCATATATATAAGTGAAACGAAAGGTTGTTGTTGTTGTTGTTGCTTATCCCAGAACAACTCTAATAAAGCAGACATTGAAATGTGTTCCAGCAGTGTCCATACAGAGTGTATCTAGTATGCATTATCAAATATAACACTTTTTTTCCTCTTTTAAAAAATATTAGAGTATGATTTCATGGAGATTTTGCTGCTGATCATCAAATGCATAAAGATACTCTTATCAGCTCATGAAAGAAAAAGTTTTTATGGATGGATGACTTTTCTAATACAAACCAGGTTTTAAAAAAGATAAAGCTACAAAGTAACTATAATGTCAACATATTGGTTTCTGTCTATCGCATTCCTTGACATAATTTTCATAATATATTATAGTCAAAATCAATACTATACCATGGATATTAATTCATAAATAATGAGAATTGATGTCTGTGTTACTGCATTACTCAAGGGCATTGTTAGGCAAAGTGGTGGCAAGTTAAAAGTTAAAGGCTAGAAATGTAAGTCACTTAACACTTTCATTACCATATTTCTGCTCTAATACTCTCTTTCTCTTTTACTCTTTTTCTTGTTTCAGTCATTTGACTGCGGCCATGCTGGAGCACCACCTTTAGTCGAGCAACTCGACCCTGGGACTTATTCTTTGTAAGCCCAGTACTTATTCTATCGGTATCTTTTGCCGAACCGCCAAGTGACGGGTACATAAACACACCAGCATCGGTTGTCAAGCAATGCTAGGGGGACAAACACAGACACACAAACATACACGCACACACACATATATATATATATATACATATATACGACGGGCTTCTTTCAGTTTCTGTCTACCAAATTCACTCACAAGGCTTTGGTCGGCCCGAGGCTATAGTAGAAGACACTTGCCCAAGGTGCCACGCAGTAGGACTGAACCCGGAACCATGTGGCTGGTAAGCAAGCTACTTACCACACAGCCACTCCTACAACTTTACTTTAATTAGTTTTTAAAATAATTAAGAATTTGCACAATAATTTTGTCATTATTAAGCTGGTGCTTAAAGCAGCAAGCTGGCAGAATCATTAGCATGCCGGGCAAAATGCTTAGCAGTATTTCATCCATCTTTACATTCTGAGTTCATATTCCGCCGAAGTCGACTTTGCCTTTCATCCTTTTGGGTTTGATAAAATTAGTACCAGTTATGCACTGGGATTGATGTAATCGACTTAATCCCTGCCCCCAAATTCAAGGCCTTGTGCTTCCAGTAGAAAGGAATATTAAGCTGGTGCTTGGAACTTATGGTATTTTGGTATTTGGGGCTGGTTGTGCAAGGGCCTTGGTCTTTTTTAATGTTTACTGTAAGGCCAAAGCAATAGTAGGCCATAGCAAATTTGTTCATTTCTGGTTGCAAAGTTACATGAAGTTCCTCCAGACAATCCAGGACTCTTCAATCTTAGGAGACTTTGACCTTACACACATGAAACATAACTTGGAACTTATTTTAACATGAAATTTTGATGGAGGATTCAAATTTAGATCCTTTTAACCCTTTTGATACCAACCCAGCTGAAGCTGGCTCTGGCTCCATAGTATAAATGTTTTGTTTTCATAAGTTTTGAATTAAAATATTCCACTAAATCTTAGTCACAATTTATGTTCCTAACACTAGCTTAATGGTAACTAAGTTATTTTACTAAATTCTTTGTTATATTCAAAATTGATTGAAAGAAACACAGAGCATCTCAAAATAAATATGATAACGAAAGGGTTAAAACAGGAAGTTTGTGTCCTAGAACCAAGGGTGGTCTTAGATGGGTTAGTAGTATTAACAATTAGCAAGAATGAAGATCTTTACTCAAACAAAGATGTTGTATAGGTCTCTAATTATGAAATATCTCCTCTCAAAATGATAAAAATTAAAATACAAGATATGAAAATAAAATGAAAGGATTTAGTTAACCAAAATGGGATTTCACCAAAGGATCCCTGCAGTAATGTTACCCAACAGGGTGTGGAGCTCAGATGTGAGAGAGTCTCTCTGGGTTGAGCTGCTACTTTTCTGCATTGAGAGGCTACCACTCCAGTAATACAGATATATCATAAGAACAATGCAGGAAAGAATTGCAGAACAGATTCTTCAAGCTGAGCCAACTGGCAGGAGATATAGGAGGAAACCAGCAATGAAATAATTGGATAATATCCACAGCCTCAGTTGGTCACCCTTGGGAATTCCAACCAGAAAGTTTACCACTTTAGCATTTGAACCAGCCATATCTAATTGTTTTAAATTCAAACTAGCCAGATATGGCCAGTCCCACCTACCCTACAATGTCTTTCTAAAAAGAAACAATCCCATCATTGGAATCTTGAAGCTACGAGATAATGCATGATTGATTCAAAATGATGAGAATAAATAAGTATTATGGAGAAAGTTCAGAGAGCTTTTACCTTTGTTGACAACCAAAGGCTTCTCTCACCAAGTGAAGGGAAACATGTATGATGCATGTGTACGAACTACAATGCTGCATGGTAGTGAAGTGTGGGTCCTGAATGTGGAGGACATACAAAGGCTGGAGAGGAATGAAACTTGTACACTCTGCTGGGTATGTGATATCAGTGTGCACATGAAACAGACCACTGGTATATTGAGAGACAAGTTGGGCATAAAAGGAATTAGATACAATATGTAAGAGAGGGTTAATAAATGGCTGCTTCTGATAGGACCATAAGGAGGAGGTGCCTGTGGACTTTACCCCCTCAACAATTCTGCCAGAAATAGTGGGTGGAGAGGATGAATGGATGTAGTTACTTTTTTAATGAATTTTTTTTTTTCAATTAGAATAAAGACTTGTATGCTGGTGGTGCTGCTATATCCTGTCACTGAATGTAGGAGATGATATCTCAACAGGTAGTGATGCATCTCTATAAGTGTCTTGGTACCTTCCACCACATGGGGAAAAAAATTAAACATACGATATAAAAATAAAGTAGAAGGAAGTAGTTACTTCTTAATGATTTTTTCCCTTCTTATTATTTGTGTTGAATAAGTCTACAAATTTAGACTCTAGCAAATGCACCACAGTTCCATGTTCTTCTTTCTCATCTTCATTGTAATCATTGTTGTTTTGGTATCATGGCTACCACTGTTGTCATATTATAGTTTCATTGTTTAGATGTTAGAATTCTTGCCAGCATGGAAGAGGGAACACACCATTTTGCCAGCCATCTTGATCTTGGTTCATCTCATCTGTATGAGGGGGTGCTGAAAAGTCCCTGGCTTTGGGTAAATGAAAAATACAGGAGGATCAGTTAATTATGATTTTATTCAACATATTCCCCTGTCAGATTCACACACTTATTGCAGCAGTCCTTCAGTTTTTCTAAACCCTGTAAAAAGAATTTGGAAGGTTGGGCATCTGAGAATTTTGAGTTATACAAGGTGGTGCTGGAAAGTTCCCAGCCTTAAGAATATCGCAAAAGGCCTAGTTGGAAGCCCAACCTTCCAAGTTCTTTTTACAGGGTTTAGAAAAACTGAAGGACTGCTGCAATAAGTGTGTGAATTTGAAATGGGAATATGTTGCATAAAATCATAATTAACTGATCCTCCTGTATTTTCATTTACCCAAAGCCAGGGACTTTTCAGCACCCCCTCATACAGATGAGATGAACCAAGATCAAGATGGCTGGCAAGATGGTGTGTAGATAAGGATTCATCATCATCATTTAATGTTCCCTCTTCCATGCTGGCAAGAATTCTAACATCTAAACAATGAAACTATAATATGACAACAGTGGTAGCCATGATACCAACAACAACAACGATTACAATGAAGATGCGAAAGAAGAACATGGAACTGTGGTGCATTTGCTAGAGTCTAAATTTGTAGACTTATTCAACACAAATCATAATAAGAAGGAAAAAAATCATTAAGAAGTAACTACTTCCTTCTACTTTATTTTTATATCGTATGTTTAATTTTTTTCCCCTTGTGGTGGAAGGTACCAAGACACTTATAGAGATGCATCACTGCCTGTTGAGATATCATCTCCTGCATTCAGTGACAGGATATAGCAGCACCCTCAGCATACAAGTCTTTATTCTAATAAGTGTGTGAATTTGAAATTGGAATATGTTGAATAAAATCACAAAAAAAACATGTTCATCCCTGCTCCTTGGAGAGGTTCTTTCCAGAGGCAGACACTCTGATTGTAGAACAAGTAAAGCCATTGATTGTGTATTAACGTTGAAGTTACAACTCTGTTTCTGAAGAACAATATACTTGTTAGATTTCTATAATCATTACATCTTTACTTTCAATTTGAATTTATCATTCTGAGTGGGTTATCAATCAAAAAAAGCTAACATAGCCGTTTATACAAACTTAACATTCTGCTTTGTTCTTTTTTTTTTTTTTAATTCTTTATCTATGCTGTTTCTTTCATATATTTTATCTTCTGTATCTAACTTTTGAACTCTAACAATGTATATGATAATAAAAAAAGCCAATGATCCTCTACATAGCTATCTGAATTGCTAGAGGTAGCAGTTAAATCTCTTTCAAATCAGACCTTATGTTCTTACAAAAACAAAAACAAAAAATGTTGGGGCAGGGATACTTTGGGGAATCTAGTTACCGATATACAAAAAGACAAGGTGCCGATGCTTGCAATGATTTAGATCCTATGACTGCTTATTTTGTCAGGGAGGATCTGATGTTATGACATGAATGAAAGTCCATATTATTTAATATATTTCAGTCTATTCTATTATATATTAAAGAGCATACTGAGACAATTGGGTGCAGCTGTTTGGAGACTGATGATTTGGCATGGCTGAGTCGACATGCAGTCTGTTTTGGCAACAGTACATTTTGGCTCTGGAGGCAAATACACACATAGACACACACATACATGCAGATGCTTACAAAAATATACACATACAGATAGAAAGAGTGGGTGTGTGCGAGAGAGAGAGAAAATGAGAGAGGGGGAGACAAACAAACAGAAAGAGAGGGAGAAAGAGAGTGATAGTAAAAGAGAGAGGGAAAGAGGGAGAGAATGAGAGAAACACTATGATGTCTGATGTCAAATAAGTCAGCTTCAAACTAGCGATACCAAATAAATGGCATCAAAACAGCTGTGCTATAACGTCTCCCATCCATTATAGCAGTGGTTCTCAACTGGGGTCCATATAAGATTTTTGGGGGTCCACATAATAAAATAGCAAATTTGGAATTCACAATACTATTTTAAGGGCCCCTGATAAAAATTTTGATTTAGATATATGCATTGGTATCTCTTGTAAGAAACAGATAGGTTTCTTTTTCTAACATTTTATATAGTTCCACTTACACAAGTTTATGTGAAAACCAAAATTGGAATTTTGAAAGAAATTTCTATAACCTTAAACATCGAATGACTAGGGTGGGGTCATCAGAATAATAATAATAATAATAGTAATAATAATAATAATAAAATAATTGCCCTGATGCAATACCAGACAGTAGCTCTCTTAACTGATTGGAAGTGTTATCATGTACATTGTTTTGTCTTGGTATAAAAAGATGGGTGGGCTACAGCAAATATTCTGCTCAATACCACAGATTTGCTTGTCAATTGCTTGACCTTAACCAGTTGAGCATGTCCCTTAGGAGCTGACAATATGTACATTTCTGATCACGAGCAGTAGTGGGGGAGCGTCATAGCCATGTGTTGAGAGGAATTCTCAGGGGTTTGAATAATTCACCTCTGGGAAAATGGGTGTTTTGTTCATCATCCTTATTCAGGGACCTTTCCAGCAGAATAGGCTACTTGACCTGAAGAAAATTTGGATCTTTTCCTTTTGAATGACAGATGTCAACGCAATTTCTAGTTAACTGAACACTTTTAAACTTCGCATACTGGTAAAATGTGTTTATAAAACATCATTTTTTCTTGGCTTTATTGAGAAAATTCTATATGTTGTAATATATTTCCCCTTTAAAATCAAGCCTTTCGGCAATTTTAACCAATCACTCACCTCCATTTGGGGTGAAAAGATTCCATGCTGTATGAATATGTCCCTTGTTTAAGAAACAGATTGGGCTTATTTACATTTGCGAAGAAAAAAAGATACCCTTCCTCCACCCCTAACCCTAATCCTAAAATAGATTGAAATGCAATAGATCGATACTAGGGTCATAATTATGGGTGACAATTTCATACGACACCGCTACGGAAAATGGGATTTTTTTCTAGTGGTGTCAAAGATCATGCACTGTTTATCTTGATATAAGGTCACCATGTCATGCACATATGGTTGTGATGCATGTGCCTGATGTACCCTTATCAGACGGGAAGTCATGATGAGTGTCACTTTTATGGCATGCATTGTTCTCTCACTCAACAATAATAATAATAATAATAATAACAATAATAATAATAATAATAATAATAATAATCCTTTTAACTATAGGCACAAGGCCTGAAATTTTGGGGGAGGAGACTTGTCAATTACATCACAATTTATCAACCTCACAAGGATGAAAGGGCAAAGTTGACCTTGGTGGAATTTCATCTCAGAACGTAGCAATGGGTAAAATACTGCAAAGCATTTTGTCCAGCATGCTAACGATTCTGCCTGCTCACTGCCTTAATAGCAATAATAATTATGATAATAACAATGTTTCTTCATACTACAGGTACAAGACCTGAAAGTTTGCAGAAGCCAATAGTTGATTACATAGACCCCAGTACATGACTGGTACATCTTTTATCAATCCTGAAAGGTTGAAAGGCAAAGTCGATCTCAGTGGAATTGAACTCAACATAGAGCCAAAAAAAAAATGCTTAGAGATTCTGCCAGCTACAACATTACAATAATAATAATAACAAGAGCACTCAGAGAGCGCAAACCTCTGCCAAGGCAACACCAATGTCCTCCCAACGATTAGTGAGAAATGATTTTTAAAATGAGAATATTTGAAATAAACTCGACTGCTCTCACAAACGAGAATATTAAAAATGAACCTGACTACTATCAAAAATTAATTAAAAAAAAAACACGAAAAATATAATTCAGAATTCTTGTCCAGTACCAGATCAATCCCAAAGTCTAATCAGTTCATGCTAGTCATGAGGCCAAACATCCCTGAAAGTTTCATCTGAGTCCATCCAGTGGTTCTTAAGATATCTTGTCCACAGACAAACAAACAAATGTGACTGAAAACAATACCTCTGCCTTTGCTAAGGTGGAAGTAATAATGATAAATATCCTCATGCAGTACCAGGAACTGACTCATGTCCTGATGCAGTACCAGGCACTGGCTCTCATGACTTTTGATCTTAACTGTTATCATGTACATGTTTTGTCTTGGTGTAAAAGGATGGATTACAGCAAATATTCTGCCACAGATTTGCTTGTCAGTTGTTTGACCATAACCAGTTGAGGACCAGGTGGTAGTAGCAGAGGTGGTGGTGATGTTAAACCAGGTATAATTTCAGCCAAAGAAAAAGAGAAAGGCGTGCTCGACCAGAAGCATTTTAAAGATCTGTTGAAATACCAGTTCACCTAGTCAGGGACCAATCCTACAGGGTGGGAGGGAGCTGCAGCAATTAGGGAAGTGTTGTGAGACTGTATCCAGATTGCTGCAAGCTACTTTGAAAAAGTAAGAGCAAATGAGGAAAGCCAAAGAAGGAAACCATCATCATTATGACCTCACCCCATCCAACCAAATCTTACATATTTGGCCAACGTGTGCCAGAGCCTGTCATTCAAGGATCAGTTTACATAACCATTTGAGAGCTTGCTGATCTTTCTAATTATCTTCAGGCACAAAAAACTACTATGATCTCTAGCTATTTAAGATTACAAGTGAATGTGATAAACAAATCAAGTCTGCCATAGTTGCGGACACAAGTCATGCTACTCTGCCTGTGCTCTTACATGTAGCATGAACTACCTGTGAAGAAACAGACAGAATAACTAACTGCTTCACATTGACAGAAAGACCATCATTTGCAAAATGAATCCAGTTCTAGTGCCCCCTGACTGGCTCCCATGCTTGTGGCATGTAAAAAGCACCAACCGAACATGGCCGATGCCAGTACCCCCAGACTGGCTCCTGTGTCAGTGGCATGTAAAAAGTACCAACTGAACAGTCGATGCCAGGTCTGCCTGATTGGCTCTCATGCCAGAGGCATGTAAAAAGGACCCACTACACTCTCAGAGTGGTTGGCGTTAGGAAGGGCATCCAGCTGTAGAAACATTGCCAGATCAGATTGGAGCCTGATGCAGCTGCTGGTTTTCCAGACCTCAGTCAAACCATCCAACCCATGCTAGTATGGAAAATGGACATTAAATGATGATGATGAGTGTGTGTGTGTGTGTGTGTATGTGCATGCATGTGTATATTATATCACTTAAAGTGGCTGGAACTTGTGGAAAAGGAAGACATGGGACATAGTACTGAAGGCTGATCTTAAGACACTCAGTCTTATGAAGGAGATGACAAAGGACCAAGATATCTGGTGCTTTGCTTTATTCAGAAAAGACTAGTCCAACACAGCAGAACTGATAACCTAAAACTCCCTTAACAATGCTAGTCTATGAGGGGTTCTGCCCCACCCCTTCTCTGCTCTGTCAACCTTCCTGCCACCACATTTCATCCCCTAATACCTATCACCTCTCTATCATCCAAGAGCAGAATAGGCATATACTACATGCTTCGTGTTTTCTTTCAGCTCCTCCTTCAACCAATCCCCTCTCTTCCCTTTGCTGTTCTCCATCATTAACACCTTGCTTACCTTCTTCCTGCAATCATCCTCCAAGCCCTCACATATCTACCACAATCCCTGCTCCCAAGCCTCTCCTATATTTCTCACCACCATTTGCTGCAGTCACCCCCAATCCTATCCACTCACCTAGCTCAAACCTCTGTGTCACCCCACCTATTTCACCCTCCCCAATTTCCCTTAAGAGTAAGCCCTGATGCACCTTTGCTATCATCTCTCTCATTATCGCTCTTTATCTTTCTCTCTCAGTCACTCTCCTTTCTTTTCCATCTGGGTCATCCATGTATCTACTCTACAGCAAGACACCTACCTGTCCCTCTATACCTGTAATTTCTCAAGTGGCACAAAGCTACACCCACTCACTACTACTCCCCCACCCAGTTGAGGGGTTTTTGTCATGCAAAGTACTCTGATATACTCTGCAAAGTGGTTGTGGTTAGGAAGGGTATCCAGCCATAGAAACTGTGCCAAAATAGACGATGGAACCTGGTGTGGCTAGAACTTATGCCATTATGGACATTAAATGGTGAACACACACACATGGAAGCACAGACATGCTGATGTCTTAAGAAGTTTGCTTCCCAACTATATGGTTTTGGGTTCAGTCAAACTGTGGTGCCTCGGGCAAGTGTTTTCTACTATAGCCTTGGGTTGACCAAAGGCTTGTGAGTTGACTTGGTAAAATGGAAACTGAAAGAAGCCCTTAATTTATGTGTGTGTCATTGTGTTTGTCTCCCCCCAACTACTTGACAAGCACTGTTGGAACCTAGTGGTTCAGCAAAAGAGCCTGATAGAATAAGCACCAGGCTTAAAAATAAGTATTGGAGTTGATACACTCCACTGAACTTTCCAAGGCAGTGCCCCAGTATGGCTGCAGCTCAATGATTGAAACAAGTAAAAGATAAAATATATATCATCATTTAACTTCCATTTTCCATGCTGGCATGGGTTGGACGGTTTGACAGGAGCTGGCTAGCTGGAGAGCTGCACCAGGCTCTGATTGTCTGTTTTGGCATAATTTCTACAGGTGGATGCCTTTCCGAATGCCAACCACTTTAGAGTGTATTGGGTGCTTTTACACAACACTGGCACAAGTGATTTAATGTGGTAACACCATGTGAGTTTAAGAGAAATAACTTGGTGGCCAGTGGCATATATATGAACACCATAGACAAATACAGGTATACGAAATACCATACAACATAAATTCTAGATTCATTAAAACTACCTCTGCCTGTAGATTATGTGAGAACAGTTCCATATGCAAAGATGAAATAATCTCAAGAATTAAGAATGCTCCAAAGTTGACACACCATAAAGGAAAAGGAGAAACTTATTGTTTTGAGAGAAGAGGGCAGTCGTAGGAGACATGTTTCTGCCTTAATAGGCATCGTCTGCATAACAATTGTCCTAAATTATGCCCAAGTAGCCAAGGGACATAAACATATACAAAGAGAGTAGAACACACTTATGGCTTAGGTAATTTGCATAAATTAAATAAACATGAGCTAAGAGAAATAACTCGGAGTAGTCAGTGGAAAAATATATGAACAATGTAGACAAAAACAGATATTTAACCTATATTCTATTCACATATTATATAAATGTTATGAAATGTCGTGAGTACATTATTCTCGATCTTAATGTAATAACGTTGATATATTAACCTTCCGCAATTCGAGACTTATACCATTATTAAAAATTAATATCAGCCATTTAGTTGATACCATTTCGCCTATTGCCAACCTGTTTTATATATTATAAATATACACACACATGTATGTATATAATATATATCATATATATATATATATATATATAATATATATATATATACACACACACGTGGATATATATATATATGCACACACACTTCGTTACAAACATTCTTCGCTACTCGAAAGTGGGCCACAAAAGCCATGTGATTAGGAGCCAGGAGTGACTGACTGTAATTGCAAAACTTCTTAATGTGCCTGAGTAAGGCACATAACTCTGTTCCACTGACTGACTGACAAAAGGAAAAAGTCGGTTCAGTTTTCTTTTCGGTTGAGTTGTTCTGTCGGCCTCGGGAATTCCATTTGCGTGAAAATAAATACAATTGCTTTTACATAGACTAAAATTTCGTGTGGGGCAAAAAACAAAAAACAAACAAACCATATATTAACCTGTAACGCGGAAAAAGTAAAGAAAACTATTGGTTGGATTCTCTGTTGGAAATAATTTTGGAAGTTTCGAGAAATTTTTTATTAAAGCATGTCTATGGTTGCCGTCTTTCTAGAAAAATCCAGGCCAGAAATATGCGCAAAAGCAATGTTTTCCTTCTAATCTGTGCACTCATGCGTGTCCACGCTAACAACTAGCATTCATAGGAAAAATTATGCATTTGTAAGATTTCCAAGATAGAATCGAATTGTTTTAATTGAAGATATTATTTCATATAATAAAATGATAATTTCCTTATAAATTCTCAAGTAATACATACTTTAAAGTGGTGTTCATTTGCTTAAGTGTTTGACAGATGGTTAACTCGTATGGATGCGTACTTTATTTGCAAAGATGAAATTGACACAAGCAAATTTCTGCACACCCCATCAAGTAAAATATTAAAGGACAGTAAATATGGCAAACCGTCAGTATCTTGTTAAATATGGCAAACTGTTAGTATCTTTTTAAATCAAGTGACACCAGAGTCTCAAGTAACAAGCTAAGGTACAATATATTTGTATGAAGTAGGTTGACACCGAATACATAAACGAAACATTGCCTACATATGTATTATATTTGTTTCTGAAACACGAGAAATAGCTTGAGGTTCAACAATAAAGTTCTGAACATCACCAGTTCGGTTCAATCAACAACGATGTGTCTAACATTTCTCGCGGATGTACAGAATGGAATTGACACATGAGACAATGTATGGTGAAGAGCGCGAGGTCTTGGCACTTAATTACGTACCGAAGGAATGAATGAATGGAAAAATCATGTTGCTTAACTTGAAGTCAACCCTGATAAAAAAGCCATTTCAGCTGTGATCATTCCGTCTCTTTAGGTGTTTCTAGAACATTATATATATGTTCTTCCTGATTTTGTATTGTTTTTTTCCTGAGATTGCGTGCGATTTGACTATTATTTCTGACAAGTTAAGCTACCGCGCGGTTTCGACAAACTTCATTGGTTACTCAAGTTGGCAGAATTGTTAGCATACCAGACATGTTTAATGGCATTTCTTCCGGCTCTTTACGTTCTGAGATCAAAATCTGCCAAGGTCGACTATGCCTTTCATCCTTTCAGATTCAATAAAAGCAATAATCGACTAGCTCCCCACCCTACACCTAAATTTCAGGCCTTGTGCCTATAACAGAAGAAAGAAGCCTTTGTGATTGTCCCCATTATCACTTCATAACCGGTATTGGTTTGTTTCCATCCCCGTAAATTAGCGGTTCGGCATTAGAAATTGATAATACCAGGCTAAAATAAATAAATATATATATATAATAATGAGGGTGATTCGCTCGATTAAAAATCTTCGAGGTGGAACCCCAGAATGACCGCTGACTGAAACCAGAAGTGAATAATGAAAATGAACGGCTGCCGCACATTTGTCGCTCGTGTTTAGCGAGGTTTCCCAAACACAGTTGTGCGGCGGACGTTGATTGGTCGGCGAGTAGTGACGTCAGTTACCTTTGAGCAAGACGGAAGTGTGTCTGTTCTGTCCGTGACTGAAGTGACTTTTAAGCACAGCACCGAGAGAAGACTAGCAAATTAGGACTCTGCTGCGAGAAATGGAAGATTTAAACTTGTATAACGTTTTGGGAGTAACAAAAAATGCTTCCGGTAGTGAAATCAAAAAGGTACGTTGTATTCCAAAATTTAGTTTTAAAACTACGTGAGTACCAAAAAATGTTATGTAATATATTTACACAGGCACAAAATCTTTATATATTTTTTTTATTATTAAGCACAGAAGCAACATAGGGACTCATGGGCCGACAGTTTCGTGTGTTATCACCTACAAAATCTGTACATATCTAGGTGTGTGTGTATATATATATATATGTATATGTATGTATGTATGTATGTATATGGTGTTTTATATGATAGTATTTAAGGGGTACCGTTAAGAGACCTCTGTACTGAAAGTAGTACCAAAATTTTTGTACTTCAATAATTATAAACCATTATAGAAGTGAATAAAGAAAATGTTTTTTTTAAAATTTGTTCTGATAAAAATATGGTTAAAGCAGAGAAGGAAATGGACAGATGGAGAGGGGTGTCGAGGAATACTCCTCTTTCTGTTTCATGTACTTTTGATTTATCAGTTTCAAACATGTCTTAGATCTTAAATGCTCTACGAAGTTGAAATGTTCTTTTTCGTTAATAACAGTGATAGTAATAATATTTTGTTTTAGCCCCCGTTCCCCATTAATAAGTTCGTATATATATGATTTTCCGATCGAGTTATAATAATGATTCCTTTTATATTAAACTTCCGCTTTTGGAGACCCTATGGCTCTATTAAAAATGAATATTAGCCATTTAAGTTGACACCATTATGACTTGGCAATCTGTTACGGGTTTTACGTCCTCGCACACACACATTTGTACACACATCTTTGGATATATAAACGGGAGAAAGACTACTTAGTACATGTATTAGACTAGTTTATTCATTGGGAAGAAAAAAAATCTGTTATTTATGATAATATCTGACTACCCCTTCAACAGAAACCAGTCATAATATAATAAATATTCGGTAAGTCTTTGACTAAATTCGGCAATGAAATGAAACTGGGAGAATGTATTTTTTAATTTTTTATTTGGAATTGGTTTATTTCGAAATTGTTTATATCTAGAGAGAAGAAAATGGCTGGTTCTCTTGAAAGACGACATGCGGCGGTGAGAATTACGGGCGACATTATTAACATCGATAAGCTAACTGAAAGGAATTATATGTGGTACTGGATATTTGTATCAATTACGATTAACATTGAAAGTATAATTGTATTATCCCACATCGTTGGTATTAAATTTATAATTCAGTGATATATTGTCATGAATCAATACGTTTGGCGTGAATCGCCACCACACATGTTGAGATGGAAAAGCTGGGTATTATCAAAGAATTAGGCAAGGTTATTTATATTTTGGATCTCATATTCCACTGCATCGCCTTTGAAGAACATAGGTGCTGGTGGGTTTCAGCTTGATTGCAAACAATATGTTATGGAGCTTTTCGGCGTCGCTTTCTTGTCCAGTTTGGTGGAGGGAAAATGTGTCATCGTAGGGATAGTCGAAAGTCATTCATTCACTACAAACACCACCGTGGTCCTTATCAAGAGGGTCACTAGGTTCTTGACATGGTAGATCCCCATAAGAGTGTACTTGTGCCTATCTCTGATCGAAATATTGCGACTTTGTTTCCAATAATTACTAACCAGGTGTTGTCAGGTACCCGTGTATAAATATATATATATATAACTTGAGTACTAGCTTACCTATCATCGATTACAAATCATGATATTGTGTAACGGTTGTCATTATTTCATAGACCCAAGACATCGATTTACCAATACAAATACATAAGAAGGGATAAGGCACTTGAGACATTCTTTTTCATACCTATTTGCAGGAATTTACTTAGCGACAATCACACTCAGAAATGTTTTTATGCCATTTGTTTAATGCTTTCGACAACAACTATCCCGTTAATTTTTATATTTTAGTTTATTATTCAACAAATTATAATAAAATCAAAAGAATTTTAGCCAAAAAACCCCCGAAAAAACATTACAGTTATCACTTTATTATTACATCAGGTTTGTATGATTTTTATTTCATTTCAAAGAAAACAATTCTTTCACTTTTGTTTCAATGCCGAATTTCTATCATTGGCTGATTTCTGACCACTTCAGTTATTTCACTTAACTGAATCATAAAACGAAACATCGCTTGGACATACTAAGTAAAAATAATAGATGAAGAAAAACCCCGAGTAGATCATTAAGCTTAAATTTGTAATCTATCCGTTAGTAACTATTAAACTGAACTTATAACGCTGGCAACAACTTCATTTGTAATATCTCAACAATTCAAAAAATAAGAAGTGAAAAATTTGTAATGAAATTTGATTATGCTGTCTTGATTACACTGTCTACCCCTGCTTATTGTATGACAATCATTTGGGAGTAGAGAAAAATGAAACTCCATTTACAACTAGCCAGCTTTCAGCATAGTTAGCACTCTATCACATAGATACAAGTCTGATTTAGTTTGTCACTTCAATACCTAAACGTCGTCACTTTTTCCGCTAACTTGGACCATTGATTCTTTATATAAATATATATATATATATATATTTTATATTTCTCTATATAATATATTGGTGTGTATTGTAAATTTGTGATCGTAATATATTTGGTGTTCTCCTTTAACCTTCAACTTTAATGTCTTTTCTCTCGGCAAATGGCTGCTCTTATTACACACACCTCTTGAAAGACACAGATATTGAAAGATAGCAGTTTAACAATTTAGATTGATTTAATTATTCATTCTACTTTGTTTCGATATCCGTTTTAATCCTACTTATAGCAAATGATCATTAGCATTCTTATTTCTAAACGGGGAGTAATGTTGGAAATTTTTCACCAGTTTCTTTAAATTTTTCGCTGGTATAATTATATCTGATAAAATTTACAAGAACTTAAATGAATTTAATTTTGACAATAAACCATATATATAAACTTATAAAAAGAACACGACACGACGATAGTATGTTTTAAAATCCTCTCCTATGATATCCTATACTATGTAAATGATTTTCTTTGTTAAGGTTAATTCATTGATGGCTTTTTAGTTTTGTTGCCGGCCATTATTACCTTGTTTGTTGAAGTCATTTATTTCTATATTTTGTCAAAATACGAGATCTGGTTTATTAAATGTATACAAAATAGAAGCTAGTTTTATTGTTCAATTGTAATTTATTACATTTGCAAGGATTTTTAATTCCTCCTTCCTTTTATATATATATTTGTTGTACGGCATTGGTTTTTATTAGAAGCATCTGGAAAGTTAGAAGCGAAACCGCACTGCACTATGGGTAGTTGTAAAGATGGCAGCCTACAGTAACAGTGTTGTGTCTGCTTTTTTCAATATTTTAACACTGAATAATTTATATAACTCTCTTTCACAGAATTATAAAGACCTTCTTCAGCAAACCTCTTCCACTGGACTTTAACGGTTGTTCGCTTAGAACAAATTAAATTTCAGCTAGAGACACATAATGAGAGATAAATTTCAACTATTAGCATGGATTTTGTCATTTTAACGAGAGTGAGAAAGACTGAATAAAAATTACGTAAGATTTAGGCTGGCGAGGACAGTAAGGTCATAGATTTAAATTAAAGGGTTGGAGTACAAGGAATTCTCAAGAAAGAACGGGAGAAAAAGAATAATTTTAAATGACAAAGCATAGAAAACAAAATAATAGGCTGCGGTATTTAAAAAGAAATTTACACTTCAATTAGGCTTAGCATTAAATCGCTGTTTGTTTATAAGCTATTTTAATCAACAATGCTACATCACTTTTAATCATATGTACCGGCACAGCTTAGTCATGTTAAATACCACCTTGAGTTTCCGGTCGGGTAATATTCAAGATTCAATTTATACAGTAAAGGCTTATATTATTTTTGGAAATAAACCAGCTCACCGCGACCCGGATATTGATGTGAATACCATTCTTCTTGGAAGAGAAATAAAATGAATTAAACAGTACGAAATCTGTCCTTTTCGCGCATATAAAAATGTGAAGATTCTGTTGTAATATTTGATCGTATGTTTCTCTATCGAATTAAACATTGTTTTAATTCTCTGCTGTTGTGATTGACAATTTGGTTGTTCTTCATCAACTTAACTCTTTCTTAAACGGACCGATTCTCTTAGGCCAAAAATTCTTATTTAGCTTTTGTGTGTTTTATTTCTAATTTTCTTCGAATTAATCAATCTGCCTCGAAAATTATGTATGTCAGCATTTTAAAATTGTGATAAAATACACTTTGTTTTTCAAAATTAAAAAATATATATATTAATAGACATCACCCACAAGACGTACCCTTATGGCATAGACAAAAGCTAGGGTGAATGACGTCGTTTACTAATACCGAAAGTATGCCAAATTTATTTTCAGTGGTTTAATCAGAAAAGGAAAGATAAACACATGGCCCTTTCGACCAGTTTCTGAATAATTTTAAAACAAAAATTAACTTTTTCTTGTTCAATCTCAATAAGGAATAGTCCCAGCATAAAACTAGACAAATACTCAGATAACTGCCAAAGTTCCGGGTTCCGATGTTACCTAGGGATCTTAAATTTAAATGCTCGCAAGTAACACCCAACTTTTTCACATTGCTTATCTAAACCAGTGTCAAGTTGTTTCCCTTCGTATCAAATACTTAACTAGCGAAAGGATACCATGAGGAGGAAGGACATGATGATCAACGAAAACTCTTGGGCTACCACTATGGTTGAAAATGCTTATAGAAAACATGAAAGATATAAATTCTTCATTCTTGTAGATTTTAAAACTTTATTCACGAACATTAAAAATATTATCAAGCTAATCTAAATAAGCAAATGTGATAAAATACGAAGGAAGATCTTAAACGTCATTTTTCTACATTGTTCTTGTTAAACTTGTTTTAACTGCGTTCAAAATGATGTTACGTAATGTGGTATACGAAGCTACAATAACAGAGGTCGAGATGTGTGAACTATTAACCTCTCGAAAATTAGTTCAATACTAATGCTACGACAACTATTGCCCATCTGAGTGACAAAAGAACTTACTAAGCAAATGTGTGTTAGTCGTTAGTAAAAATGATTGCTTCAGTAAAGAAAGTATCCCACCTACGCAAATTTGTAAATAACAACCTATGTTCCTTTGTGCAATCCTATATTTTAAACCCACCTAAATAGATATATATCATATGATTACACACCATGGGACAGTGTCTTCTACCGTAGTTTCTGGATTGACCAATGCTCTTATGAGCGGGACTTGGTAAATGAGATTCCGTGTGTTCGTGCGTCTGTTTCTGCGTTATTGTGTTGAGTTGTGTCCCTTTCTGTCAAAGCAAAACTTGGTTTTTCAATATCGAAGGACTAAGTCCATGAATACGATTGGCGTAAAAAAGGAATGTGTTTATAAGCATGTCTATACACACACAAACTTGTACATACATGACTTTGTTTGAACAATGTGTATATGTTTGTAACTCTCTCCTCTGTGTGTGTGTATTTGGGCGTGGTGGTGTATAAGTTGTTTCCATGGGATTGTTCTTGTTGTCTCATGTTTCAGAAATGACATCAACTTTAATACTTCCACTTCCTGGCTTGAGAAGATTTCATCACCCAAACCACATCTGTTGTTCGCACTACTAATAAATTAAATGCACAATCTTTTTACATTACAGCCAATATCATAACCACTACTTGCATATGAATGTGTTTGTTTACACCTGCACTCGCTTCTGTGAATGTTTTAACGAACGGTAACGTCAGTTCTATCAACTGACTTCAAAGCCATGTGTAATGTCAGATGCCTTACTAGGAAAGGTGAAGAATAGCGACAAGATAAGCATTTGACTGCAAAATAATTGGTAAATTTATAGTTTCGCACCAGACTCGATTTCAGTACGAAACGTTTATAGTGAGATTTAAAAGAATGGGTAAAAAGGCCGGGTTCAAACTGTCTACACCGGTACCTGGCCAGGCATTTGTTTTTGCTACAGAAAACAAACGATTGCAACGAAAAACAAATGCAGAAAGGGGAATTTCCGAGGTTCCGCCCCCACCCCCTCTGTTTTCCGCGGAAAAAAATGCATTTCCAACAGCTTACGAGGTCAACTAAGCCGATTGCACCCAAAAAAAAAATAATAAAAACGCGGGGAAAAATTATTTAGTACCGAAATCGAGTCTGGTGTGAAACTAAATTTACAAAATAATGCTTTATCATATTTCTGTCACCCACGCTGTCATGGATAACGAATGTTCACTGAACGCATGAATATCTCTCTGTCCAAAACCCACGCACTTGTATTCGTACACACAATTGATCTCTTTATTATATATATATATATATATATATATATATATGTGTGTGTATTAAGAAGTACATCCAGTGGTAGAAGCAATACCAAAGTAGATATTGGAGCACATTGCACTTAAACTTGTGCAAACATAGACGGTAAATGTGTGTGTGTGTGTGTATATGGACAGCTGAAATCTACAAGTTTTTTTTTTATTCTCTCTCTGTTTATTTTCTCTTATCCCTTTCTGTTGAAGAGCGTAGGCTCGAAACGTAAAAGACTTTCTCACTTTCCTGAGCATCAAACTAATACACCTGTCTTCGTTTTTTGTTTTTCAATAAATTTCAACTACATACATACAACTCAACACAATCCCTAGAGTGGATTATCATCATTTAATGCCCATATTGGATGATTCAACATGATCTGACTTCTCTGAAGATTACATCATGCTCAGATTTGTGCTTTGGCAAGGCATCCTATGAGATAAAAGGAAGTATTAGTGGTAACAGGAGAACAAGAAGTGTGGGTGAGTAGATTGCAAGAGTGTATACGAGAGGGGTTGGAGATAAATAGGGACAAGTAGGCATAGAAGTATGGTTAATGTTAGAGTAGACAAGAAGAATGAATGCAGATGGAAGGACAGATAGGGAGAGATGACATGTGGTCAGCAGGTATAGTGAATGGGGCGAGGGAGATATGTTTAGTGGTGGATGAGAGAATTTGGTGGCTCAAGAGAGAAGAGAGGCCGATGTAAAATGTGGGGCAGTGAAGACAGTATTAAGAATAAAAGATGAATAACAATCAAAATGATTCCAGGTAATAAGAAAGATAAGTAATGTCAAGAAAAAGTTGGTAAAGTATGATGGTCTGGATAGTGGGAATACTTTAAGGAGGAAATAAGGTGTGTGGTAGAGGCAGTAATGTATTATGCTTCCAGAATCTGTTTTGCTGAGGTGCTGCAGTTCTTGAGAACTGTTATCACCAGTCATCCTAGTCTTTTGTCATCTCCTTCTTGAGGTTCAAGGTTCTGAGATCAGCCTCCAGTTTGTCTCAAGTTCTGGATCTCCCTATTCTGCTAGCTACATCCATCTTTATTTAGTGAATGGCCATCCTCATCCATGTGCATTGCATCCCAATACCAGTTCAGTTATCTTTCTTGCATAATACATCTGATTCCTCTTATGAATACTTTTTCTCTCAACCATTTGTATTTTGTTTCTCATGCACACTTGTATTACCCATCCAACAGAGCATGCTAACTTCTTCTGTCCAGTTTTCTCAAGGCCCATGCCTCACTATAATGATGCATCACAGTCTTGACATTAGTGTCACACACTCATGCATATCATCCTCCTCCTCCTCCCTATGATGTCCACTTGTCCATGCTTGCATGAGTTTTCTATAGCTGGATGTCGTTCCTGTTGCCAACCCTTACCTGCTTCTTAGCAAGGTAATATTTCATGAAGACCAGAGATGACTTGCAAAACTGGAATCAAGACACTGCTTGCATGACAGTAACACTTGCTTACAACTATCACATGGTGTCAAGGCAAAGAGACAGTAACACACACACACACACACACCTATTTATGATAAGCTTCTTTCAATTTTTGTATACCAAATCCTCAAGGTTTTTGTTAGCCTGGAGCTATGGAAGACACCAAAGGTACCATGCAGTGGTGCTGAACCTTAAACCATGTTGTTGGGAAGCAAAATTCTTAATACACTGCTACTCCTATGCTGATCTGTGCGTTTGTGTGTGTGTATATATATATATACACACATATACATATTATATGCTATTTATTTTTGTCTTCGTGTTGTATATGCACACAATATATTTTACATGTAATGTACTAAATGTATGCGTATTTATGGTAATGCAAAGTGTGACAATGTAATATACAAATCTTGTAATCCTTTACAAAACTTTTTAATGTTTATAGTCTTTCACAATTCTGTGACAAGTAATCACTGATGTCAATGTCTGTTCATGGAAAAAATACATTCCATCCCACAGTTGATGATGATGACACTTTATTTCTCTCTCTACTTTACTCCTGCAGCCTACCCCAACATGTCATCTCTCTCTCTCTCTACCTCTGTCCTTCCCTCCCCTGTGAATATCATTACTACACTACTGCTAGCATCCCTGTAGTCTCCCCAACTCGTGTACTCCCTCCCTGCAATCCTTCCAGATGTTGCCTACCTCCTTCCACTTCCCATTTGTCTCCTGACTCCACACTCTTGCAAACATCCGTTCCCCTCACCCACTTACTGTTCCTGCTACCTGAGGTGCCGGCTGTCCACTTCCTTGGAGATACTCTTAATTTATTCTCGGTTTTTCTTAAATCTGAGTAACCATGTAAGCTCTTTTGCAAGAACCTAGTCTGTTCCAACTGCTTTCCTCATACCTTAACGCCCACCAAACACACGGAGGCAATGTCCTCCTCCTGAGTTTGTTGTGAGCTACATGATGATCTCAGTAGTGTCTGATATCAAAACAAGGAGGCATAAACACACACGCAATGAGCTTTTTCAGTTCATCTACCAAATCCACTCAGCTTTTGGATCGGTGTGGGAAGACATTCACAGAAGGTGCCACGTTGTGGGGCTGAACTCCAAAACAGGCAACTGTTTGCATATTATATATTATACAAAATGTGTGTGTGTGTATATATATATATATATATATATATACACACACACACACACACGTGTGTGTATGTATAAATCTATATTGTATACATACACACATATGCACAGATGTTAAGAATTTTGCTTCCCAATTATGTGGTTTCAGGTTTAGTCTCATTGCATGGCACTTTGAGAGTGGATTTGGTTGACAGAAACTGAAGGAGCCAGTTGTGTGTGCACCTATATAATATACCTATCTATCTATCTATCTATCTATATATATATATATATATATATATATTTATATTTATAATCATCATTTCATGCCCATTATCCATGGTGGCATGGGCTGGATGGTTTGACCAGGGCTGGTAAGCTGAGGAACTGCACCAGACTCCAGTCTGATTTGGCATGGTTTCTGTGGCTGGATGTCCTTCCTGATGCCAACCACTCAGATAGTGTAATGGGTGCTTTTATGTGACACACACACTGCCAAGTTTAACTCTTGCCTGGCCAGTGATACTCTTCTCATCCCCCTATTACTTTCCTGTCATATTTGTCTCTTAATCACTCAAACATGTTTCATTCCTAATATTCATTTTCATCTTATTTGTTTACTTGTTTCAGTCATTGGACTGTGGCTGTGCTGGAAAACTGTTCTAAAAGGTTTTAGTTGAGCAAATTAACCCCAGTACTTAATTTTCTTATTTTAAACCCCGTACTTATTCTGTTGATCTCTTTTGCCAAACACCTAAGTTGTGAGATGTAAACAAACCAAACACTCTGGTTGTCAAGTGGTAGTCTCTCTCTCACACACACATGCACTTATAACAGGCTTCTTCAAATATGTCTGCCAAATTCACTCAAAAGCGTTTATGTGTGTGTGTATTCACTTTTTCATTTTTTTCATGCTTGCTTGCGTGTATATGTGTGTGTGTATATATATATTATATATATGATTATTTGTATGTGTATACATAGATGCATATTTGTGTCATTGTTTGAAGTCTGCCTTCCAGACAGACAACTTTAGTGAAGTCTCCAATGTGTCTTAGTCTTTCAGCAACTAAGTTGTTGCCACGTTCTCTAATACAGAAAAGGTAAAACTCTGCCATCATTCCATTTTTTTCCTGTTTTCTCATCTTAACCCTAAAGATGGACTTTTGTTTGAAACCTTGGATACTCTGCTCCCTATAGCGATTTCATTGTGCATTTTTTGTTACCTTTTCAGAATAACGCAGTTTAGATCACTGGTTTCCTTGGATTCTGTTTTGTTTGTATGTAGGCTTGCACTGATGAATCAACAAAAATATTGGAAATTGGCCATATCAGTTATTTGCTGATTAACTAGCTTCAGCTCCTTAGCAGATTAATCAGCTTTGATAATCTTGTTTTTTTATTATTATTATTGATGGGTGACAGAAATTTAGGGAAACATTTTTAGGACAAAAAAAAAAATCAAGTCAACCTGTTTTATCTAACCCAGTGGTTCTCGACAAAGGTCCACATAATTTTTTGTTAAAATTTGTAATTGTTTATTCTTCTACAACATAAAATATTTGAACTATTTTTTAAAAATACAATTCCTAATAATATTTAATTATAAAAACATAATTAGATTTTTTTCATCACTGACTGGTTATGATGGTTCCATAGAGTAAAACAGGAATCAAATGGGTCCATAGGAAAAAGAAAAAAAATGACTGAGAACCACTGATCTAACCCTATTCTCAGTGCTTGAAAGTGTTGATCAAGCAACTGGAAAGTACTGGGGATTACATAACTACTCATGGTAAAAGGGTGTCACTCCTACCTTCTTGTGAGGTTATGTATTTAACCCTTTAACATGGCAACTAGCCATATCCAGCCCAAATATTCTACCTATTTTATGTTCAAACCATTCAGACCTGGCCTGATAGAGTATTGTTCTAAAAATATAAAATCACATCACTGAAATTTTGAAGCTCTGACATGTCTATGATTAATTCAAAATAATATAAATAAGCATTGTATTTGACAGAAAACTTGAATACTAATGGGTTAATTGATCTTTTAAAAAATAATTTTTTAAATTATAGTTTCCAATTAGATGTTGATATAAAGATATTAACATTTTTTTCTATATATGACTCCTTTTATTTTTACTTTTTATATACAAAAATCAAGTGCCTTTACTAACCAAATGAACAATTGCACTCCTGTTGCAGATCCAGTTTAAGTGAATCCATCATACCAACTAGCTTTGTCACGAATCATAACTCACGAGTACAAGAGAATGAATTGTTTAAATTTAGATCACTAATAACTATTATGTTTTATTTAACCATACAAAGTGTTGCTGTCTATGCACATTTAATTACTCAGAATTTTTTTCATGGCCACACAACAATAAAAAAAAAATTGTGCTGGGACAGTGCGTGAGATGTATACAAAAGTTTGCATTATGAACTGACAATTCACTGGCAATAAAAAGTACAAAGTATGGTAAAATTAGCTTATATTATTTTCAAATAGTAACTTCATAAATTCTAATGGTGAAATATATAAGAGATTATATATATATTGATAATTGCTGTTTCCCTATACATATTACATTATGAATAATTAACAGCTGGTTAATCAACCAATAAAGAGTAGCTGAATAATCAGTAATTGGCTGGATTGCTCATCAGAGCCTCTATATACATATGTGCATGCTTATATATTTCATGTGGCCACTGCTTAGATATTTGGTGTTAATCTAACAGTACTTAACTTTTGGTAAATAAGTTTGATGTTGTTGCTTTCTATTATATTTCTTGTGGTGATGTTGGTTCATTTGGAATTATAGATAATAGGTTATCCAGATGCTCTCTGAATACATGTAGATTTCAGTTTCTTTGGCAAGATATGAAAAGGTTGTGTCTTTGAACCCTTAGTTGCAATATGTGGTCCTGATTTTTGACTTGAGTTTTGACCAGTTTGAGGCTTGGTATCATCTGTGTGTAGAGTACTGCATATCTTTCTTATCTTCTCTCCTGCGAATAGGGTTTTAGTGCTCTCAGCCTCTTCCAATACCTTTGCTGTTGCACTGATGTGATCTTTGTGAAGCATCTGCTCTTTATAAATCATGCAGCCACTCATTTTTTCCTTGAGTATGCTGAGATCAACCAGTTTGCAACACACCTTTCAGTGGTCAATTTTATTGAAGGCTTTTACAAAGTTTAGATATATTGTGTCAATGATTGAGTAGCTATTTAAGCATCCACTGAAAGTATTGTAGGGGTTGTGGATGAAAGCTATGCATGTCATTTTCTTCTGGCAATTTGTTCCATGACTATGCTGATATGTGAAGTCAGAGAGATAGGCCTGTACTTTTTAGCACCTATTCTGCTTCCACCTTAATGAATCGAGCATATTACACCTTCAAAGTTTTGGGGTGGGAGTAGATTTTCCATTTTCCAGGAAGCTTGTTGATATAATCAGTGGTTATCACCTCTTTATGTCAAGCTTTTAAGTCAAAGAACTGGTATATTTACCTGCATGTGTCTCATTAAGAAGGTGAAAACGCTTTTGAACCATTCATTCAGTATTTCACTTGTCCTTTTGTTGTTTGCCACAAGCAAGCTGTCTCTTTAGAACAGTGGCCCTACTTTGTGATGCACTGCAAATGATTCTCTAACAAACTATTTATTTTTATATTCTCTATAGTCTTAGTTCCTCCAGCTGATCTTCATCATGAGAATGTTTGATTTTGATCTGTCTTGGAATGTCCTAAAGTGGGAATGTTCACTTTCTGTTCATTGACTGTTTAGGTGATTTGAGACCTTAGTTCTGTATTTCGAGAACTTTCCTTTCTCTGGGAATTATGTGCTTGTGTATCTTGTCCTTTCTCTCTGGGACATAATGCATGCAAGTTTGTAAAATCCACATATTGTTTTTCTAAGAAAATGTTTATATATCATTATCTTGTATAGAAAGGTTTTCTGATTAGTTTTGTTTGGAGATATATTTTTTAATCTATTTCCTATCACATTTGTGAAGCAGAGATCTTGAAAGATTTTGCTCCTTGAGGGCAGGTATATAATTTGTTCCATGAATAGTGCATTAGCAAGTTTGATTAGATATTTGGCTCATTTTGGTTTTTGTAACATTCCTTAGAAAAAGAATTTGCTATTGGAGTGGTAAAAATCATCTAGGAGTACATTGGTGTGCTGGTCCAGTTTAGTCAGTACCTCTTACTAAAGCTCTCTTCAAATTTGTCATGGTTTGAGGTATCTGGTGGATGCTAAGTTGCTTATATGTTACAAACTGAGGGTATGATGTCTTTACAGATGTATATAGCAGCTCCAACTATGATTTGTCTCTTTCTTGTCTGTATGGAATATGACATGAATCTCTACCTCTGCTATATTTGTTGTTTCTGTCATTGCCATGCAAATTGCTTCATTGCATGTGAAAATATCTCTCATATAGGACCTTGGTTGCACAGTTTTGGTGGTCTTGAATAAAAATGTGCCTTGCCTTAGCACTGTCACTGCTACAGTCAAGTCAGATGCTGTTTTTTTTTAATATTTGTACAATATGTAAAAAAAAACTAGCTGCTTGTCTGTTACATTTCATACTGTGTCTCTGTACTGTCTTTCTTTAAGAACAGATGGTGTGTCAGGTATCTTTACTGTGTGTGTGTTGTGCGTGAATCAGCTGTTTTTCTTAGATATATATATTTTGATTTGATTATATTAAGAATGAATTCATGTCATCATTTATATATTTAGTTGCATATAGCTGTATTGGTGTATTATCATCTGGTTGCTTTTTTGTGGTACTGCACTAATGAGGTTACCAAGTAAATCACTAGATCCCTCTACTGAGTGGAGGTGTAGTATTGAGGAAGGTCGTTTTGTGTCAGGTAATAAGTTGAAATTTGATAGGTAGGAACAATGTTTTGCTGTAAAGGAGAGATATGGTTACTCACGAGGAAAGAGAAAGGACAGTGGAGATGAGGTGTCAGGTACAAAAAGGCAAATAGAGAATCAGGGATGACTGGATGGGTAGATTTGCCAGTGTGTGAAAGGAATGACAGATAAGTAGAGACGAGGATAGAGATGAATGAAGTGATTGGTGAACGTGGGTGAAGGTAGGAAAATATAAATGGGTTAGGGTGGGGGAGTAGATAGGTGGCCCATACATAAACGTGGTGGTGGAGAGCAATAGTATAACAAATGGTTCGTAGATGAGAAATAGTGAGATGATGTGAAATGTTGAGTTGAAAGGTGCACAGAAAAGCTCAGATAAATATGGCTGGATATAGTGAGTAGGGAAACAAAGATGGGGGTGGGGAACATTGATGGCACATATTAGTTGTTCAAGGGAAAAGGAACATGCAATGGAAAGTAAAGTGGCGGGTATAAGGGGTGATGTTGAAAGTGCAGGATAGGTGACCTGGGAAGTAGCTCTAAGGAAAGAGATAACTGATTACACAAAATAGGTTGGTCTACTCTCTTATAATTACAACAGCTGAGGAAATAGTGCTGTGGTTCGGATGAAGAAGGGTTGGGTATTATGAAAATAAATTGTAGGGAAAGGCTCAACATGTATAGAATAAGTGCTAGGGCATAGGCTTTGGTATGCTTTGATAATTTTTTTTTTTCTTTTGCCGAGTTAGACAAATTTTCTCAAGCACAGCAATGCATATGTATGTGTATATGTATATGTGTGTGTGTGTGTGTGTGTGATTGTTTTAGTGTCAACTTTCCATGGATGGGTTAGGCAAGATTTGATTTTCTATTGTTGGATGCCCTTCCATTTCCAAGTAATATTTCCTGTAGTCTTTCAAACATCAATGGTATAATGGCTGGGCATGTTTCATAGAAGACTGCAAACATACACTTCTTGTATGGTGTTGACATTTGCTCACAACCAGCTCATGATCTCCGCATGAAGGGACAAAAATACATACAAACACTCAAACAGCACACACATGGCTACTTCGTTTCTCTCAACCAAATCCGCTCACAAAGCTTTGGTTGGCCCAGGGCTATAGCAGATGCCATATATTTGTCTTATTGGAAGGAATGTGGCATGTAGGTGTGAGTTATGTTTGTCTTTTGTCTGCTTTCCCATGACACTTTTGTTTGTACTTGTCTGTGTGCATATGTTGGTATAAATGTTGAATGTTTTATGAGAGCAAAGTTTTAGTATGCCTGTGGGGATGAGTAAGAAAGTTGTTATATTTGACTAGAGTGAATTTTTTACTGAGTATTTGTTCTTACAGTTCCTTAGTAAATTTGAAATGTTCTGTAGTTAGATTTTCTGATATTCTAAAAGGTTGTGGTTGGGTGGGAAAGAGAGGTGGAGGTAATGACTTTGGTTAGTTCCTATGTCTAGCTAAGTGATAGTGGTGTGGAGACATTATTGTATATAAGTATGGACTTGTGTGAGTGTCCTTGTTTTTTTTTTTTGTTTTTTTTACTGCATGTGTAAAAATGAGTGACTGATTGCAATAAACATGTATTTATGAATTAAGTGACACTTACAAAAATTACAGAGCATCTCCCTGAAATTTGACATTATCAACTTCAATCTCAACAGCACCAACCTCATTTTTGTTATTGTCTGTGTCTGTGTTTATTTCAATGTCCTCATCAACATTAATTTCATCATTGCCAATAATAATAATTTTGTCATTGCCAACTTAATGTCATCACAAAGCAAATTTTGTAACATAAGGTGTGGCAATTTATATTATACAAATCTTGTAATTCTTTACAAAACTTCTTAATGTTTACATTCTTTTACAATTCTGTGACCTAGGAAATGGTAACATTTCTGTTGAACAAAGCCTAAGTGAATTCAAAATCAAACTACCCAATGACACTTGCCTTGAAAGTGGTACACTTTCAGATCTATGTGATTTTGTATATGCTGACCTCAAAAATAACTTCACAAACCCTGTGTGGCTTGCAAATAAAACCATCGTTACTCCAATAAATGAAGCAGCACAGTTTGTGAATGATTTTCTCTTGACCAGGATCCCTGGTGAGCTAAAAATGTACAGAAGCTCAGATACAGTTGATAATGAAACTCTGTACCCAGTCAAGTTCGTCAACAAACTTACACCATCAGGGTTTCCACCACACATTCTCAAACTGAGAAATTTAGGTGCTACTAATGGACATTGCAACGGCACATGCTACATCGTCAGTTTATATGATCATGTTATTGAAGCTGAAATTGCTTCTGGTCCTTATGCAGGATTAACTCTGCTAATCCCAAGGATACCACATGTATCTCAAGAAATGGAATTTACATTTACATGCAAGCAATTTCCTGTCAAACCAGCTTTTGCCTTGACGTGCAACAAGGCACTGGGACAGACTTTTGAACAAATTGGAATATACCTTCCAACACAATTCTTCTCACGTGGTCAGCTGTATGTTGCATTATTTAGAGTTCAAAAGAAGGCTAATGTAAAAATATTGGCTTAGAGAAATGGAAACAGAATGGTTACTGACAATTGTTCCTGCAAGGAGATACTACTTTAACCCTTTTGTTACTAACTCGGCCAAAACCGGCTCTTGCTCTGTGGTAAAATGTCGTTTTCATAAGTTTTGAATTAAAATATTCCACCAATCCTTAGTCAAAATTTACGTTCCTAACACTAACTGAATGATAACTAAGTTATTTTACTATATTCTTTGTTATATTTAAAATAATTGAAAGAAACATAGAGCATCTCAAAATAAATACAGTAACGAAAGGGTTAAAGCAAAATATGCTTTTTGGCAAGTTTCAGTAAATAGAATCAACACAAATTATATGTAAAGTAATATATTTGTGTGGGATTAAATTGTTTTGGCATATTTCAACACATGCCAAATGAATGATATTATATTAAATCATTTTAAATTTGGGTATATTTGAAAGAGTAAGGAAACATCATTCCCATGTGTTCTCACAGCACCAGATTTGTGTGTGCGTGTATCTCTATCCATCTGTCCATCCATCCATCTATCTATCTCTATCTCCATCCACACCTATGTAAGTTATACCAATTATTAATGATTAATATGTATAACAGATTGACTCTTTAAAAAGTGAGAGATCATGACTGATAAAATAATGAAAGCAATATTTACTAAGCAAGTGAACACTATTATACAAAGAAATAATTAGACATAAAATATAAAAATTATTAGAATTAGGAATCAAATGTGGATTCCCAATTCACGTTTGATTCCCAATTGCTAGCAATTGGGAATTGTGTGGCTAGGAGAAAACCATCTGCAGGGCAGTCTTTCTGCTAGTATGTATAATGTGTATAGTAGGTTTGTTCACAAGCACACACAGATGCTTCATTTCAAATCAAACAAGACTACCGTTTCTGACAATGTAATTTACATGATCCTCAAATAATGCACACCATAGTTGCTTGCTACATTCTTGAGTCTTCAGTATGTCCCATTCACAAAGAAAGCTATCTACCTGATCCTGCAAACTTTTGCCTTACGGAACTCACTTCTTATAGGTAATGTAGCCAACCATTGAAAAACAATGTCCTCTATCATCTTGAATTTCTCAGTATACTTAATGACCATCAGTACAGCTTCTGAGTGACCTATTTTTGGGAAATTTGGTGTAAGCAATGTTGTCACCTGCTTTGGCTAAACTTTCAGCATACAAAATTTTTATCTCCTTGGAGATGGGCAAGTTCATACCACTTCCACTACATTGTGTCCTACTTGTATTCCTCTTCTAATCATCTTTGTCTGACTCCTCAAGTGCTGCACTAATCATTACGCTCAGTCCTTCCAAGAATATTGCCTCTCTGGTATTCCCTTGCAACAGTTCAAGATAATGACAATGTCAGCATCTATTCACTGATCTATGAAGGTCTGCCTCTTCCTGGTATGTAATAGAAAAAGTGTGTGTCTAAAAGTTTTCTTATATCAGTGTATCAAATAGTTTGTTTGGAACAAAAAAATTCCCAAATTCATTTTTATCAGCATTTCTCAGTGCTGTCTTCAGGATGGGAATGGTTTTTGTTTTCTGCTCTGCTTTTTATAGTGGTGACTGTAGAAAATCTTCTCTAGTGTAATTAACATTTTCTGAGAAAAACTTTACCAATTTCTACTGGTAGATATTCTGTGTGCCAATCTTTTCTTTTGAAGAAAAATGAAAGGGAAAAAAATGTTTCCACATTAACAAAGTTTCAAAAGTAGGAACAAAAACATCTGTGAAATTACTTAGTAAAAATATTTTGTATTAAGTTTTGTAAATTTTTCTGGTATATATTCAGGAAGTTTATTACCCTGGGGTAAAATAGAATTACGAGCAATGAGATTTAAATAGAAATATGACCAAATTAATTTTCAGATAAGATTTTAGTTAAAATAATGCTTATTCCAATGCACTCGTGGGCAAACTAAAACCAGGGGTACTTTCTGAGTGGCATGCCTAATAAAATAAACTACCTTGAATTTTTTAGTTGTGCAGCTTCACTGATGAAGAACCATGGTCAAAAAAAAAAGAAAAATCATTCAAACAAATAATTTAGAATTAGAAGTCTTCAACATTCACTGCATCAATTTTCACCACTCATTACTCTTCATTTCTCTATAATATTAATTTAATGATTGATTTCCATAACCTATAATTGGTATTTTTATTCTATCTTCAGGCTTTTAACAAGTTAGCAAAGGAATATCACCCTGATAAAAATCCAAATGCTGGAGACAAGGTAAATATTTCCTGCAGTTTTAATAATCAAATCCTGTTTTTGAATAGTAATTATTAAACGAAATTTAAATTTAATTTTTCCTTGAAAAAATATTGTAATCTCACATTTGCTCTGCATGTGGAGATGGGTTGAACAGAATGATAAAAATAGAATTCCGTCAAAGGGGGTCATCGATTCTGACCTGCTATGGCTGTAGTGAAGTAGTTTACTGCTACACAAGGATGAAAAGCAAAAATGATTGTAGTAGAATTTCTTTGTAATTTTAAGATATATTAATACTGTAAAGTATGAACAGGATTGATCTTGTTTAATTGGGTGCCTAGAACATGTCTTTAAATCATGCTATGGCTGACATCCACTTCCATATGTATTTTAAATAATGGATGTAAAACTCAGATTAACAAAGCCATTGTATGATTAACCTGTTAGCATTTAGACTGGCCATATCCAAAAGGTCTGGCCTCTAACACATACCCTACAATGTCATTGTAAAAATCACAATCATGTCATCAGAATCTTGAAGCAATGATTAATTCAAAATAATGTGAATAAATAAGAACATTATATGTGACAGAGTAATCTGAATTATAATGGGTTGACTTTGATTTTCTTTGTGTCCTGGGTTTTACTTTTGTTTACCATGTTTCTCTTAATATACACTGCTTTCATTTCAATTAGCAATGAAAATAACAGTTTAGTAAATGTCATTATTAAACTGGTGATTGGAACATAATTAGTATGGAATTTTGATGGAAGGTTTTAATTTTGATCACTTGAAAACATGAATAAAATTTGTATCATAGAACCAGAATTGTCTCAGCTGGGTTAGTATCAAAAGGATTAAAAATGAGCTCTACAAAATATTTTCATTGGCTGTGAAACTTCAAATCCATATTCAATAGACACTGCTTATTAATCTTCTAACGCTGGTACCACTCTTAGGAGGTACAGAGATGTTTTCATTTCTGAATATTCTTTAGATAGGAAAAAAAGTTTCAAATGGAATTTCTTACAGCTTTTAGATTTGTTCAATATAATAACAAGCTGCATCTCTTTTCTCTTTGCAAACTCTCTAGTATCTTACATGTCTACAATAAGCAAGTTAACTGTTGAACTGTTAAGTATACATTGAAGTTTACCAGAAGTATTTAGTATTCAAAACCATTACAATTTATTTTTGATGTTAACTTGAATTTTTTTCCTTTCTATCAGTTCAAAGAAATCAATTATGCTCATGAAGTTCTTTCCAACCCAGAAAAAAGAAGAATTTATGATCATTATGGTATCCAAGGCTTACAAGAAGGCGTTGGTTCAGGTATTAATTGAAATTATTATTCATCATCATCGTTTAACATCTGCTTTCCATGCTAGCATGGGTTAGACGTTTTGACTGAGGACTGGCGAACCAGATGGCTGCAACAGGCTCCAATTTGATCTGGCAGAGTTTCTACAGCTAGATGCCCTTCCTAATGCCAACCACTCCAAGAGTGTAGTGGGTGCTTTTACGTGCCACCGGCACAAGGGCAATCAAGCAGTACTGGCAACAGACACGCTCAAGTGGTGTTTTTTACGTGCCACCTGAACAGGAGCCAGTCCAGCGGCACTGGCAACGACCTCGCTCGAATGTTTTTCATAAGGCGACGCTGGTAACGATCACATTTGAATGGTGCTTTTTACGTTCCACCGACACGGAAGCCAGTCAGCTGCTCTGGTGGCGATCACGTTTGGATGGTATCTTAGCACTTCACTGGCACCGATGCTAGTCATCGAATTTGTGAATTTGGTTTGATTTCGATTTCACTTGCCTCAATAGGTCTTCGCAAGCAGAGTTATGTGTTCAATGAAGGAAAGGTACACATAAGTGGGCTGGTTACACCCCTGGCATAGGCCATGAATTATGGTCTCACTTGGCTTGCTGGGTCTTCTCACACACTGCATATTTCCAGAGGTCTCGGTCACTAGTCATTGCTTCAGTGAGTCCTAATGTTTGAAGGTCGTGTTTCACCACCTCATCCCAGGTCCTCCTGGGTTTATTATTATTATTATTATAGCAAGGTGGTGAGTGGGCAGACTTGTTAGCATGCTGGGCTAAATGCTTAGTGGTATTTTGCCTGTCGCTATGTTCCGAGTACAAAATCCACCGAAGTTGACTTTGCCCTTCATCCTTTCAGAGTCAGTAAATTAAGTACCAGCAAAATACTGGGGTTGATGCAGTCAACATAAAATAACTGCCCTTGTGGCAAAATTTGAAACTATCAGTTTTTTTTTCTTTTTGCAAAAATCAAGTTTTTAACACATTTTATGTTTAACTTTTGCTGTTGTTTGGGGTTTTTTTTTTGTCTTTTGTGACTAGGGATTGTGTGTGTTTTGAAAGGCAGAAATTGTATTTGAAGTGGAAACATAAAGAGACAAGATGTGTTAGTGTGTATCTTTACACCAATCAGTTTTTATAGAATGGTTTGATTACCTAAGAAATTGATTTGATGAAATTTTGATATTTCTGTTGTGGAATTTCATGCTATTTAAGATTTTGTGTTGAAATAATTGACATATTTTCTATATTTTTTTTCTTTATTGTAGGATCATTTCCATTTAGGGATATGTTTGGGGGTATTTTTGACATGGGTTTTATGGGTAGTCATCATCGACATAGTCGTCATCGAGGAGAAGATGCTTTTCACAAATTAAGGTAAATTATAAGCCTTATTTTTTGTCATGTTTTTTTTTAAAGTAAAATATTGTACATTTCCAGTAAGTTTCAAGGTTAAAAATATCTTTTGTAGAGTTCTCATTGAAGCAAGTAATTAATTATAAATGAGGATATAAAATTGTTTGTAATCTTCATTCATTTAACTAAATCCAACATGCACATTTGCAGACACCATACACACAACACCTACCATTCTGTCTTGTGATGTCACAGTATAGAAAAGTATAAGTGATGATTGCTTCCAATTATTACTCAACAGATGAAAATAGAGGGCTAATAACAGAGAATAGCTGGGCATTTCTAAAGGACAACTTACTGTCATGAAGTGGGCAAATAGCTGCAAAGATTAAACCCATGGTTATTAAGGCACTAAGGCAAGGAAAACTGCAAGATGGATCGACATTGCACTTTGTACTTGCTAGAAGTTTATGGCTGTCAATCTGGTGAGCAACAAAATTTCTTAACCAAGAACAATCAGCTCAAATTTATTTGTTGAAGGTATCTGACAATACCATGCTCAGTGTAGTGGGCGCTGAAAACTTGGGTATGGAAGAATGGCTGTATAATTCTGTTCACCTCCTGAATTAAGGTACTGTAAATGCAGATCATTTGAGTTAACCGAGGAATTTAGCATCCAAGTGATCCTCTACCCAAGATCTATATTTCAGGTAATGTTTGATAATTAATTAACATTCAAAACATTTGCTCATAATTTGATTTTGGTAGAATTGCTTGAAGTTAAAACCTTGAACATAGTAGTATAACTTTACTATTCGGGAAGCAAATAGTAGAAACTCAGTTATATGTTTAAGATACAATATTTACTTAGTTACTGTAAGATCTCTGGCAGATTTGCAGAACATTAGATCTACATTGGTAGTTGGTTGCAGAGGTTTTCAATAAATAATTAGAGACTTCTTGTGTGTTACTGGAAGTTATATACAAGTTGTGGTATTTAATTGATGTATAGAATTAGTGTGGTAATTGGTTTGTAGTGGCTAGAACAGAGTTGTTTTCTCTGCTGGAGACAAGTTTTTTTTTCTTTTTTGTACAAAAGACTGATTATTAAGTTTGCATAAGTTATTTTGTTTAAAACTCCTGTTAGAAAAGCTATGATAAAAGGCTATCCAGCTGTTGCCATCAGTCATTTTCCTTTAAAATATGGTGTGATTTGAGGGAAATTTGGTTTTGTTTTCATCAGATTGACTGACCACTGAGAGACTCCCTCAGTGATACATGAGCAGTGATCATTGAAGATCTACAAATGGCTGGATTAATATAAGCTTTGTGTTGTTTGTTTTGTAGTAATATATCACTGAGGATTTTGAGTGTATTTGATGGCAAAGTAGTTTGGTATCATAGATAAGACTGAGGAGAAACAGTCATGCTTTTATGAAATTGAAATGAATGGTAAAAGTTGTGTGATATACAGATGTAAGTGAAATAAGTGATGAGCTAAAATTTGGGTTTCGTGGGAGAGATTATATAATTATAGACAGATAGGTTTGTGCTTAAAGAAACCCATTCTACCCATGCTATCATGAACCATACACTTTTAACTGTTATTTCTATTAACATATGCTGCCTTTGTTTCAATTAATTTTTAAAATAATGAATTTAGTAAAATAACTTTTCTAAGGGGCCTGAAACAAATTAGCATAAAATTTTGATGGAAGATGATAATTTAGACCACTTTAAAACAGTAAGTTTATCATAGAATCTGGGGTGGTCTCAGGTGGGTTGGTATCAAAAAGGTTATCTCAGTGGAATTGCTTCTGACTTTTGTGCATGTTGGCAAGGAACGTAACTCTATGGATTCTAGTTTCTGAAAACATCTGCAAAGTAGCTTGCCTGTTCTAGTAGTAAAATTACTAAAATGGATAATTTGGTAATATACAACTACAAAATGAATAGTGCATAATAGATGAGATAAAATAAATTGCTTTGATTTTTGATAATAGTTAAAATAGAGATGTATGGCTTCATATTGCTTACACACTTTCATTCTTGATTTGATTTGTAATTATTCAGTATTGATGTATTTTACTTTCAGAGTAAACTTAGAAGATTTTTACAATGGCAAAACTTCTAAACTGCAATTATCTAGAACTGTCGTTTGTAAAAAATGTCAAGGGTGAGTATAAAGCACCATTTCATCTTGTAAATGTTTTGTATTTTGTTTTTTATATCTATTCTGGTTGAGCAAAGAACTATTATTATAATTTGAAATCTCTATATAACATTAAGTTATATTTTTATATAATTTTTGGTTATAATTAATTTTTAAGCATTGTTGTTTCTCTTCATTGTTTTGTCCTTTTTCAGAATTGGAGGTAAACCTGGTTCAGTAATGACTTGTCGTGGTTGCCATGGCAGGCGAATTAAGAAAAGTATGCGTCAGCTAGGACCTGGTATGGTACAAGAAATACAGAGTACTTGTTCAGAATGTAATGGTGAAGGTTAGTTTTATTTCTTCAAAAATGAATCCTATCAAAGCCAAGGATGCACCTAAGTGTCTCTTAGCTATTGAAATGCCATTGATGCAGATATGTGTTGATCACCACCATAAAATCTCAGAGTCTCTAGCATGCACCTTTTAACTGTCCATTAATGTTTAATTGGTTGTTATCCATGTAGCCTAGCAACAACCTCCAGTATGAGTCTGGGGGGAGGGAATCTCTGCTGTTTGCTATCGACTGTCTTCTGCAGGTATGGATAGTATTAATATTTCTGTCACAGACAAGGGAGCTAGCTGGCAGAATCGTTAGCATGTTGGTCGAAATGCTTAGTGGTATTTCGTCTTTGTTCTGAGTTCTAATTCCACCGAAGTCAACTTTGCTTATCATCTTTTCAGGGTCTATAAAATAAAGTAGCAGTTGAGAATACTAGGGCTGATGTTATCGAATTACCCCTCCCTCTGAACTTGCTGGCCTTGTGCCAAAATTTGAAACCAATGTTTCTATCACAGTTTTTAATTCTTAAAAGTACATAATAAAAATTAAAAAATTCTTTTCTTTAGTTCTGACTTTTGTACTTAATGCTCAAATCTTTTATTCTGTGCATTTTCAGGAAATTACATTAATGAGAAAGATAGGTGTAAAGAATGCTCAGGACGCAAAGTGGTCAGTGAAGACAAGATTTTAGAAGTGCATATAGACAAAGGCATGAAAGACGGCCAGAAAGTCTGGTTTAGGGGAGAAGGAGACCAATTAGTAAGTACTTTACAGTTATTGAAAAGTTCATATTCTTTACTGTTTTTGAAACCTGCTTAGTATTTTTCCTTTACTTTTCTATCTTTCAGCCCAACATTGAACCAGGAGATGTCATAATTATTTTGACTCAAGGTGAACATAAACAGTTTTCTAGAGATGGAGAAAACCTTTTGTACAAACATACTTTGGGTCTAACTGAGGCCCTTTGTGGTTTTGAATTTGTATTGACTCATCTTGACAAACGGGAATTAATTATTAAGAATGCTCCAGGAGATGTTATTCAACCAGGTTAGTATCCTTCATTAAAATTTTACTGAAATTATTATTTATTAGTTATTTAGCTTGTTATCAGATGTTAGTTTTATATTATCATCATCGCTTAACATCCTCTTTTCCATGCCTGCCACCAACCCTCACTTATCTCCAAGTAGGGCAGTATTTCTCAATGGCCAGAAATGTCTTGGTAGATTGGAAACCAGGGACACTACTTGCATGATGGTGACATGCTTACAACTGTCATATGTCACCAAGACAAGGAAACAGTAACACACACACACACTGTGTTTCTTTGAGTTTTTGTCTGCCAAATCCCCTCACAAGGCTTTGGTCTGCTGAGGGCTATAGGAGACACTTACCCAAGGTGTTCTGCAGTGGAACTGAACCTGAAACTATATGGTTAGGAAGCAAACTTCTTACCACACAGCCTACACCTATATATAAAATTGCTATAGGCATATATATTATGGTGGGGCTAATTTCATGTTAACAACTGCAACCTGGAAGATATGGCTCCCTTGCTTTCAATAATTTCGATCAGTGATATCATTAAATGCACATGGTGCAGGTATAGCTGTTTGGTTAATGAGTTCACTTGAGAACAACAAGGCTTAAGGTTTATTTCTACAATGTGACACTGCAGGCTGGCGGGGTCCACTTTGGCTTGTGAGTGAATTGATAGACAGAAATCTTGAGGAGGCTGTTGTTTGTGTTTTCCTTTTGTTTTTATATTTGTTGCTGATTAAAAACAGTTACCTTTCACCTGCAAATGGTGTCACTGTTTGCAATGTTCCTCAGAAATATGTCTGGTCATTGATCTTTTCATAGTATGAAGGGCTAAAGGAAATATTGCCTTGCTTGGAGATATGTGTGCTCTCCATTAATCATTTCTTGTTAAGCTTTGTTTACTCTCTCACTGCTTAACTAACTCTGAATATAAAAAATATAAATTGTAAAGATAATTGAGAATATTCCAGCATATTATATGTGATTAAACTATTGAACAAGCAATTTAATAACCTAAACTTAAGTGATGTTTATTTGTAAAAATGATCTAGATGATTTTTTTTTATACTAGTTAAAAAGAAAAAAAAACTCTGGAAATTGCTCACAAAATCACTTTTTCTCCAAGAACTACAAGTAAAGAAATGTGTGGCACATGTTCTGCATATTAATGAAAAGTATAGATTATTAAAGTTGGGGGGGGGGATATGCAGAATATTTGCAAATTTAAAGTAGTTCAGAGTTAGAAAAAAAAAATTGTCTCAAAATGAAGAGTTTCATTGTCAAGGTGGATTGTTATGTGCGTAGACAGAGCAGAAACGAGGTAACTGGAGTGCATTTTGTGTGGTCTTAAAAAAGGAAAATGAATGTAAATCTTATCTTATTCCATGATATATTTTTCTTAATTTTAGGAACTACCAAGGTTTTGAAAGGAGAAGGAATGCCAATTTATAGAAATCCTTTTGAAAAAGGAGATTTGTTCATTACATTCGATGTAGAATTTCCGTCAAATAATTTTCTGGATCCTACAAGAATGATTGTAAGTTGATATTCTAATAGCTTAAAAATGTTGGATTGGAAGGATTATTTTTCTTCTCTGTATAAAGTATCTTAAAGCATAAACTTTGAAAATGCATTTCCTATCTATTGTTTTTCTCCAATTTTAATGTTTTCTTTCTCAAAATTTTATATTGTTGCTAAAAAAGAAATATTCTTTTTAAAATTAGATTTGAAGTGGGGAATACCATTTTTAATGTAAAATATAAAAAATAACAATTATTTTCTCCCATTTATATCACAATTTTGAACAGCTGACCAAAGCAATTGGTTAGTCTGGGGCTAGAGTAGCAGTCACTTGCTGAAGGTACTGCACCATAGGACTGAACCTGAAACCACATAATTGGAAAGCAAGCTTCTTAACTACGCAGCTAAGCTTGCACCTTTAACTCTTTAGTATTTAAACCAGCCATATCTGGGCAAAATATTCTTCCTCTTTTTATGTTCAAACTGGCCAGGTCCAGCCTCTCACATCTACCCCACAATGTTAATCTAAAAAAATAGTCCCATAATCAAAATCTCAAGACCACAAGCTAAAAGTGGGATAAATTCAAAACAGTGTGGATAGATGTTACATTTGATAGAATAATCTGAATGCGAAAGGGTTAAATGTGAATGCTTTTTATTTGGGTTTCATTAAAAGCTATTTTAATTGGGGGGGGGGGCTTTTTGACAAGGGACTATTAATGAAATGAACAATCAGTTTGTGTTAGAGGGAAGATATTGTAGTTATTTTTGTAGCCCTTTAAGTTTTGTTTTTTTTTTTCAGTTGTAAAATTAATTTTCTAAGAATCCTGTTTACATACTATTTAATCCTCAATATTAAAAAAAAAAATTTTTTTTTTTTTTAAAGGAATTAGAGAATTTGTTACCCGCCTATTCTAAAGTAGATATTCCTATGGAAAGTGATAATGTGGAAGAAGTTACATTGGTTGAGTATGATGCTTCCATGAGAAATGCTTCTCGCAGAAATGAGGCTTATGATGAAGATGATGATGCTCATGGTGGCCGTGGTCCCCAGATGCAGTGTGCACATCAATAATGTATGTGTTATATATGATATGTACTGTATTTTTTTTTTACTGTAACTACAAATCATTGTAAATTCCTATATGAACTTATTTGGTTATATATGACTCACTTAACTCATTTTCCCAATCCCTCAAGAAAAATGATAAAAGAATAAAAGAAAAAAACGGAACAAAATATTGATTTTTTTTTTTTTTTTAAATAAATAAATCTCAAATAAAAGTTATAGTATTAAAATTCTGACTGACCTTTTTCTTCCCCATTGTATTTCTTTTCATGTTTTGAAGAAACCTTGTAAATTCCAATATTTGATGACTTTTAAATTGTTGTTAGTTAACTAGCTATGAAAGTGTGAATTTATTAACTCTTTACACTTTAGAAACATTAGTAAAACACTGTACAAAACAAGTTTCTATTTTTAATAATTCTTAACCATTGCTTTAACACTATATCCAGTGTTAACTCTAGGCTAGACACCTGTACAAAAGCAGGTTAACATTCCTGTTATATATTTCAGTAAAATCAGAAAATTACACAGAACAAAATACATATACTTTACATTTAGTCTGATGGTCCAAAAAGATTCTGAAGTCTCAGTGTCCCATGCATTTTTTCTTTATTCCTATCCTTATAGCTTGTACTTTCACAATAGACAAACAAAACATTCTATTATATTGCAGATTTAATATAGTTACATCAACTTGATTGATTTTTAACTGTGATATTTACTCCATAAGAGCAAGTTATACTAAGCAAATTCATTCCTTTACTTTTCAGATGCAACATTTAACAATGTCCATTGCCCATTTATGAAAGTAATTTCCATTTCACCACATACTTGGTAAATGATAATCTTGTGTTAGTGATTATATTTTTCCAATTAATATCTATGGACTAACAAAGTTATATGAAAGATGGTCCTGCCCATGCCAGCATGGCAAACATGTTAAATGATGATGGGAATATTTAATAGAACCTGTTTCAACCTATATATACCGAAATAAATCTGCAGTTCTGAGAACCCCTTTGTTGCTCCAAAGAACAAAGCATGCTTACATACACCACATTGTATGAAAAACTGCTGTCTAAGAAATTATCAGTCCAATTCTTCTAAAGTTGCTTGGCTTACACAAAGCAAGTTCTGAACAGTTAAAATATATATGCAACGTTGTATTCTGCACAAATATATTAGTAAATAAAATGTGACTTGGGACCAGACTATAATATATCTAGCAAGATACAGGTTCCACTCTGTGCCAAAGTTCTGGTTAAACAGAGCTAATGGGGACAACTCAACTTCAACAACAAAAATAGATTTGTGTATGTCTTGTTTTTTTTTAGTAATACCTAAAATTTGGTTTAGAACTGGATATATATATATATATCAATGGAACTGATACTATTTGAGCTATTATAGACATTTAGAATCCCTAAGTTTTCCCTTTAATACTAGTGAATATATTTATTTATCTTTATATTCTATTAAATGTTTAGTCATTATTTAACTGTTTAGCAATTTTGCTTTAAAAAAAATTCATGTCAAATGTTTTGGCAATTTTCTAATTTTATATTATTTGTAGATTAAGCCTCAATATAAGCATAAATATTAACATATTTTAGTCATAATTGAAAAACTGCTTATTAAACCATATCTTTATAGGATATTGTCAGCAGTTTGATTTTAACATTTGAATTGTCTGTGAGTGCAAACTGGGTATATTTTTCATTATTATATTTTAGGATTGTCAATTAAAATCTTGACTGTTTTTGGCTTAATTTTTTTTTCTTCTGAATGAAAAGACCAATTTGTGTAATTTATCAAGTTGAATAATATGAATTCAACTTAAGCTTTACACAAAACTGTTCCTGTTGTATATAACCTTTTGTACAGATATGTAACATAGAGGTGCACTTTTTTTTTTTTTTGTTAATTACATCACATTCTTGAGAGAAAATTGGTAACTGAGAAGAAAGTTTTCTGTTCCTGCTTGTATAACAAATATTGCTGCTCTTCTCAGTTCAAATAAATCTAAGCTATCTTCCAATCTTTTTTTAGTGTTTATGTCTTGATCAATTTTACTTACATATTTCATCCAGTATTCAATCAAACTATATTGTTTCAAAATTGAGCCATATTAATTGGCAACCATGAAGTAAAAGTAAGAATTTATATTTTTTCTTTTAAATAGATTCCTTTGATATTTTAAGAAAAAAAAATGGAGAAATAGGGAACAATTACATACTGGAGTAAATTTGCATTATTTAGTTACAGCTCTGCTCCAAGTTCAAATCTTGCCTGAGCTTTGTTTCAAATTTTAGTATCAATAAAATAAAGTGACAATCACTTTGATTTCCATCTGCTACAGATGGTCTAAGAAAAAGTTTCGGCACTACTTAAATACAGAGGTTCCAACGCATCAATGTGATGTTTTTACAGTGCATACTTGTTAGGGTTATGTAGATGCATTGGGGCCTCTGTATCTAAGTAGTACCAAAATTTCAATTGTTTTGGGAAAAGATAACATTCTTTGAACTAAAAGTAATGGGAGAATTTAGAACCAGTTCAGTAGTTTCAGCAGCATAACTTTGAAGTTGAAATGGTATTTTATATCAGTGTAGAAGTCTTGAAATTAAGTTAGTCATTGGTAGAAAAATAGCCTCAGACTGGAGACTTAGCTCTAAATATTTGCAACAAATTAGATTCTGCTAAACGCATCCAAAATCAAGGTGGTGGATATTCAAGCAGGTTATGAATTAATTCTGATATTGAAGTAGGCTAGGACAGGATTAAGTGATGAATTGTGTGTACAGCAGTGTTCCATACCTTCTGGGAATGTTACCTATTCAAGGAATAGAACTCTCTTTCAGCAAGTGTTACAATGTGAGTTAGTGCTTTCCATTTCTCTGTATAAGAATTATATGGCTTGTAAAAACATGTCAGTGCCTAAGCTAGGAGATTCTTCAGAGGGTTAGTATAATGGTGCGAAATAGATGACACTAGCATTATAAGCCAAAAGCTGATTCTGGTTGCTTTACCAAATGATCTGTTAGAATAAATTCTTGAGAATGTGTAAAAACAGATAGTGGACCTTGACTCGTAACCTTTGAGGATATCTTGATAATTTATAAGCTACAAGTAACCCATTATGTTTCCACAAACCTTAGACTGGTTTGATTAAGCTCCTATGTTTATTTTGCATTTCATGCAGATGATGTGAAATAACGTTAGCAATAGTATTTTTTTATGGCTATTTCTACAAATGATCTATAGAAATTCTAGCCAGGGCTGAATTTTGCTACGAGGTTTCGTAAATGTCAGATGTAAACAATAAATGAAATTGAAGATGAAAAATGGACGTATATGCCATATTTTGTGGAGTTTTTGCCCCTTCATCAACAATCATCTAATCCATTAATCATCCTCAAACACATTAATTAGTGTAAAGGTATTAGATACGCCAATTTACATATTAAACATTCCTGGAAGCTGGTTCATAAATATTCTTTTCTACTCTAGACACAAGGCTAGTCAATTAGATCAACCCCAGTATGCAACTGGTACTTAATTTATCAACCCTGAAAGGATGAAAGGCAAAGTCAACCTCAGTGGAATTTGAACTCAGAACAGAGACAAAATACCGCTAAGCATTTTGCCTGGTGTGCTAATGTTTCTGCCAGCTCGCTGCCTTAGTTATTAAAAATCTGAATGTGGTGTTGACTTATAAAAACATTTAACATATTTTATAGTTAATTACGGTTGCATAGCAAAATACTACATACCTACAGATCATTAGTTGGTATTAGTGTCAGAGATGGTTGTTCTTGAGAATTACCATTGTGTATATATCTACCTGTCAAGAGGTGGAAGTTTTGAATATTTTAGATAAGATCTGGCATCTCACATCAGAATCTCAAAACAAGATAATGCATGATTAACTCAAAACAATGGATAAATTAGCATTACACTCCACAGAATAATCTGAATGCTAAAGGGTTCATGAAGAACTCCCCCAAAATGTTTGCTTCAGTAAACCAATGTATTGCAATTGATTGGAATATTCATGTAATTTAACTTGTCAATAATAATAATAATAACTAGTCAAGAAAGATACAAATATATATATTTTAATACTGTTTCCATCTTTCAAAAAATACAAATGCATCATTTAGATCTTTATTAAATTTGCTAATTAACATACTTCTGAAAAACTGAACTTAATACATTAGCCAAATATTTTTCATTTTTAAATGTTACTTGTTAGTATTTAAAATTAAAACCACTGCTTTTCCTATGCAAGTACAAGGTCTGTGGAGTTACGTTAAATTATTGATTGCTGCGATTTATTTTTTTTGCCAAGGAAAAGAGCTTGCTTCATTCTGCTTAGCTGACTTCACATCTCAATTCTTCTCCACAGATTTTTTGCTATTTGATGTAAATGTTCACTTTTTTTTGTGTTTTGTTTTATAAAATCATCCCACTTGTGTTAGCTTGAAAAAGAATTGTTAAACAAAAAGTGTTAAATTTCCCATTAAGTAATTAAAAACAAAAGTTTAAGTTGATAATGTTAGCCTAATTACTCAAAATTGTGATGTGAATCTCTAATTAGAGTCAGTAAACAATTTTGATGCTAAATCCCGCCTACCTTAAATCTTCACTCCAAATATTCAATTTCATTAATCTTAGTCCATTTTATAAAATAAAAGTCTTTTAGAAAAGTTTTCATAAATGATTTGCAATAATTTAAAACCTAATAAACCTAGGTTACTTATTGTTTATTTTCAAAATAAATATCCCATTTTTAAACCCCTGATAAACTTAGTTAATAGTCATGCCAACTGGGTCGATAACAGCTTCGTACAGCACAGCACTCTCCAGGCCCTGGAAATAAAAGAAAAATAACCAGTTTATACCATCAATTAAGATATGAAGTGAATTAAGTTATTAGGGTCATGCATGGTAGAAAATCATTCTTAACCCCTTTTCTTATTATAAATGACTCAAATTTGACTTGTAAATGAATTTTCATTTAGCAATGTAAATTTTACAGGAAGAAAAGAGAAAGAAAGTTAAAGTATGAAAGATGAAATTTTTGAGAAGAAAGAAATCCAGAATTACTTCAACAAGGATGTGAAGAAAGAAAAGTGGGCGTGGGGAATTACACAGCAAAAAATGGGGTGGGATATTTATTGATTACAATCAGTTTACTCAACTACCTTTCTCCAAAAATTTACAACCATGTGGTTATGTTAGAGATCAACATTACTTTTGTTTCTGCGAGAAACAATACTGCATTCAGCACTCTAGAGACAATAAACTACCTAACAGTTGTATGCTAGGATTGAGTTTATTGACTTTACCCTTTCTCTACAAATGTTTGACCTATGCCAAAGATGGACATTACTATTAGCAAACTCATCTTCAAAACTGTCATTGGATTCACTTCTGACACATTACTGGCAAAAACCAAATGCTGTTTATTCTTTTTGGGTCTCCAAAATGAAGTTGGAACTTTTGGAGTAAGGACACGATTTGAACTGAACATAAAAAAAGGCTGGAACTAAACTGTAACATTTTACATTACTGCAAAGAGTGATTTTCCAATTAAGTCATTCTTGTATCTCTTTAGAAAAGCCTTTTGATCTGAAATTGGTGATTTAACTCAGTTTTACTCTATTACAAAGCACCTTCAGAGGATTAATGCCACAGTTGTTATCACAATAATTTGAAATGGTTGTTCCACTCTTTGGCATCTGCTGTGTTTAATTCCAGCAGCTCAAAATTTATGTTGAGCAAAACCTCATTTTTGTTCGATAACCATTCCTGATGGTCGGCATCATTGTTTTAATGTCCACATTCAATGCTTGCATGGGTTGAATGAAGTTGGTTTAAGCAGATTTTCTCTGGCAGGATGTCCTTGTTGCCAACTGTCACCCATTTGAAAGCAAGGTAAACATATTCCCATGGTTAGAGGTTTTCACAGATTATTGGGAATCAATGACACTGCTTGTATAACAGTGACACTGATTTACAACTATTATAGGATGTCAAGCATACATATTCACACATTAAATTACATATACATACATATGACTATTGGTGGTAGTCTATCAGTTATGACAACCAGAGTTCCAGTTGATCTGATCAACTGAACAGCCTGCTTGTGAAATTAATATGCAAGTGGCCAAGCACTTCACAGACATGCATGGCCATAACATAGATCAGAGGAAGATTCAGAATTTGAGAAAGCTGGCCCTTTAAATAACATGTACAACTCATTTTGGCCAACTTAATGGACTGGAGCTATGTGAAATAAAGTGTCTTGCTTAAGGATACAGTGCACTATTGGGAATTGAACCCATGATCTTATGATTGTGGGACAAAAACCCTAACCACTAAATCATTTACTTTCACACCTATTCTTTTACTTGTTTCAGTCAGACTGTGGCCATGCTGGGGCACCACCTTGAAGAATTTTAGTCAAATAAATTGATCCCAGTACTTTTATTTTTTAAGCCTGATACTTATTTTATCAGTTGTTTTGCTGAACTGTTAAGTCACAGGGGTGTAAACACCAACACTGGTTGTCAAGCAGTGGTGAGGGACAATCACAGAAACACACACACACACACACACACACACACACACACGTGTGTGTTATCAAAGATCAGTTTCCAAATTTTGGTTGGTAGGGATATAGACTCCAAATGGGTACCGTAGTCACATTTACCAGTTATTAATACTAACTAACTCAATGTGTGAATAAAAAACTCCAGTTAATTTGATATACTAACCTCAGTTTTATTGAGCAGTTAATTACTTCTTTTCATTTCTGCAGCAACTAATGCACACTGCAAAATTTGCATTTTTATGTGCACTTATTGTTAGTTGCCTCTTCTTTAGGGTGGTGTCAAGTGCATTGTTCAGATAGAATCTAAAATTCTATCTGGCTATAAATCTATTCTCCTTTATTATAAATTCATTAAATATATATATATATATGTGTGTGTGTGTGTGTGTATGTGCACAGACTGTTTCAGTTTCTGCCTACCAGATCCACTCACAAGGCTTTGGTCAGCCTGTGGCTATAGAAGTCACTTGCCCAAGATGCCACACCATAGGATTGAACCTTGAACCATGTGGTTGGTAAGCAAGCTTCTAACCAGACAGCTACTCCTGTGCCTATATATATATATATGCACATATATGTATATATATACATGCATGCATGCACATACTTACATACAATAAGCTTATTTCAATTTCCACTGCCAAATCCAATCACAAGGCTTTGGTTGGACTGAGGCCAGAGTACAAGACCTCTGCCTCAGGTGTTGCACGGTGGGACTGAACCTGAAACCATAATATTTCAAGAAAGCAAACTTTCAAATTGCTTACCTTTATTGAGGATAATATAGTTTGAAGTTGGCTTTTAATGCTTAAATCCTTAAGAATTGCATAGAAAAATCCTCCTCCACCTGCTCCAGCTAAACTCATTCCATAGCTATATGGTCGCAGTATATCCATCAGTTCTTTCAAAGCTGCTGGTTCACATCCAGGAGCCATGTTTTTCTTCAGTGTCCAGTATTTGTCTATGCACTGACCAACAGATTCCAAATTACCTTGAAAGAGTTTGAAATTCATTAAATTAACTTATGTATTGTAACAGAATATAACAAGATTGTGTTTTTATCAAGGAGAAATGTTACAAATTTTTTTTAGTCATTTGTGGCCATGCTGGAGCACCACCTTCAAGGGTTTAGTTGAACAATTTGAACTTGGTATTTTTCAAGTCTGTTGCTTTTTATCGGTTTCTTTTCCCAAAACTGCTCAGTTACAAGAACATAAAAAAACAAAAAAATCAACACCAGTTGTCTTAACATTGACGGGAGTGAGGGCAAGCACATACATACACACACTGGGCTTCTTTTAATTTCCAAATCGACTCACAAGGATTTGGACAATGTGGAGCTATACTAGATGCTTGATGCACAGTGGGACTGAACCCAAGACCACAAGGTTGGGAAGCAAACTTCTTAACCACACAGCCTTGCCTGCTGATAAGATTTCAAGAGGAAAAAAATCAACAAGGATTGTAAACATCATATCACTGATTCACTCAAAATGGTGACAAGTGAAACCATGGGATGTCAATTTTCATCTCCAGATCTATTTATAAGGGATTGGCAAGAAACTATAAGTTGAAGACATTTTCCCAAGGTGCCATGCAGTGAGACTGAACTTGGAACCATGTGGTTGGGAAGTGAACTTCTCAACTACACAGCTATGTCTGTGCTCTGTATAAAACAAGTATAGGAAGATGAAGTGGTGTTTGTTTTTTTATAATATTTTCTTCATCAATATTTTAATTGGGATTCTATGCAATTGTTTTCAGGTGATCTTTTTGTGCTGGAGGAAGAAAATTTTTTTCATCTTGGCTGTGTTGTTGATGATGTCTTAGGGTGATATCACTTATCAATTGAAACATATCATCACTTAACATCCTTTTTTTTTTTCCATGCTGAGCTAGAAGGCTGCACTGAGCTTTACTGTCTGCTTTGGTATGGTTTCTACAGCTTGATGCTGTTTCTAATGCCAACCAGCTTACAGAGTGTACTTGGTGCTTTTTTTCATGCTACCAGCACATGTGAGTGAGGTCACCAAGTACTTGCAAGATAAGACCCCCTCAACTGAATGGAGTAGAGTATTTAGGGATGTGAAAGTATGATAGTAGGGACACTAAAACAGGTCATTTCTTTATTGCCAACAAGGGGCTAAACACAGAGGGGACAGACAAAGGGATTAAGTCGATTTCATCGACCCCAGTGCGTAACTGGTACTTATTTAATTGACCCTGAAAGGGTGAAAGGCAGAGTCGACCTCAGCGGAATTTGAACTTAGAACGTAATGGCAGACCAAATACCGTTAAGCATTTCGCCAGGCACCTTCAAGATACAAGATGACAATGGGAAAGGTGAGGGGGTAGGTAAGTGTGTTGAAGTATTGAATCAGCAACATATCTTAGATGAGGAAATAGCCTGAAGAAACAAACCTCAGAATAAACAGCTAAGCTCAAGAAAACAAAGAGGAAGTCTTAAATAAAAGTTCCATTGATCAAAGAGGTTACATGTTATTGCTACTATTCAAGAAACCTGTATAAAACAAACAACATACCTTCGCTAAAGTGTGTGGCACAGTCATGAGCTAATTGTTTTAGATTATATATTGTTGAAACAATGCCAGGTTTCCGAGCGTACCATTCACGGAGAACATTCTGAAAATAAAATAAAAACTGTTAAACTTTCAGCTCCTTAGTATTCAAACTGGTGATCTCTGGCCAAAATCTTTGACATGCTTTATCTTCAAACTGACCAGATTCAGTCTTTCACATCTTGTCTACAATGTCATTCTAAAAGTAAAGTCAAATCATTGAAATCTCAAAAGCTACGAATATAATGCATGATTTAGGAAGAGCATCCAGCCATAGAAACCATCCAAATCAGACTGGAGTCTGGTGCAGCCTCTCAGCTTACCAGCTCTGGTCAAATGGTCCAACCCATTCCAGCATGGACAATGGATGTTAAATGATGATGATTAATTCAAAACAATGTAAATAAATAAGTGGATCTAGTCAAACTGATTCGCAAAACATGCATTTTTTAAAAGGAAGTAAAAAAAATCTGAAAATCAGCTATGATAATGTAGTCTTCCAGTCTTATTGCTATGAAGGTATGATGTTGTGGAGGAAAGATTTACAAAGGTTTAAAAATTGGAAAAATTGTTTTTTATCCAATAGCGAGACAGAAATGTTTTGCATTTAGCGAAACAGTGTCGACTTTAAGGTTGTACCCTGTGAAATTTATAGTTTAGTGTCATTGAAATGACTTGTTCATTGTAGGTTTCTAAGTAAACAGAAATACCTAATAAAATCAACATGTATCATCATACTGTTTCTTTTATCTATTCATTGATTATGTTTTTATTATTTTTTAAAATTTGTTATATTAATATATTTGTCTGCATATGTTTAATTTATGAGTATTTCAGTATTATGTATACCTGTCATGTATTTGTGTACATCATTAATATATAATTTCATGTATGTATTCATATATAAGTTTATATGTACATTCATGCATTCATGTGTGTGTGTGTGTGTGAAAAACTCTGAAGTTGAGTAACATTTTCATGCTTGGATTTGTAAACTGCGATAATAACACTGATCAGCAAAGAATTTATTTCAAGAAAAAGAAATGTGAAGCTAACGGTTAAAGAAATATTCCTAATTTAAATGTTTATGAATAGAATTAATCACTGTTCTTCCCTCATCCTAGTTCTTCTGTCATCCTAAAATAGCAAGGACCCTTTAGCCTAGTAGGGCACAAGGTAACCTTACAAGTGCACCCAGTAGACTCTATGGAATTGAGGATGATTTCAATCTCAAACCATTAGATGATACAACTCCAAGCCTCGTGGTCCTGTGTTCAAATACATCCATGTTCTAATAAATAGGAGCCACTCTCTCAACAATCTTTTATCCTTATAATAAAACCATAAGAAAGAAAGAAAGCATTTTCAGATGGGGAAATCAGCAATTGTAATATTACAAAGAAGAGAATATTGAAAATACACAACCTGTAGTAAATTTCTGGCAAGCCTTGTTTTTCCAGAGTAAATAAGTACAAGTCTTTGATTGAATAATTCTATGATATCTGGAGTGACACTGATGTGTTTGTAATCAATAAACAATGGTATTTTAGCCAAAGAACTTCCCAGGGTTACACCACCTAATAAACCCCCAACTTGGTCCTGCCAGCCACCTCCAGTTGTCATCAGTTGCTCCAGATAAAGGACCTAGAGAAAGAAAAAGAGTTATAATTGATTTATTCTGAAGAGGCACAAAAAGCAAATTTCATAAGAGTGGATTAATCAATAGAACCAACACCAGTATATTGCTGGTACTTAGTGTACATATCTTAACCCTTCAGCATACAGATTATTCTGTCAAATGTAATGCTCGTTTAATCACATTGTTTTGAATTAATTGGACATTATCATGTAGTTTCGAGATTTCAATGATGTGATTGCTTATTTTTAGAATGACATTGTAAGGTAGGTGTGAGAGGCCAGACCTGACCAATTTGAACATAAAACAGAATATTTAAGATGGATATGGCCATGGGGTTCTCTTATTTGTTTCAGTCATTGAACCACTGTCAACACCCTTCAAGGGTTTAGTTGGACAAACCAACCCCAATACTTACTTCTAAAGTTTGGTTCTTATTCTATCAATATTTTTTGCCAAACTGCTAAGTACAGAGATGTAAACAAACCAGCACCAGTTAAGTGCTTGTGAGGGACAAATACAAACACACACAAGGGGCAGGTTTCCACTTAGTTTCTGAATCCCAAACCATTCATAAGGCCTAGTGTTATTACAGAAGACACCTTTCCAAGGTGCTGTGCAGTGGAACTGAACCTAAGACAATGTGGTTTCAAAGTGAGCTTCTTAACCACACAGCCATTCCAATGCCTTGTTTCTGATATTATATTATATATTGTACATGAGAGATGTTTCATAAACACTGCAGCTGTGTTTCATATTTGTCTAAAGGCAACAAGGGATCCATTGAAGATTCAGCTGTCATATTGGTGAGTCAAGTGACTAAGTGGTTACTTCCTTATTTGGCTCATACTTAATATACCTATTGTTATATTTTGGGATGATCAGTTAGAAATTTCTTTTTTCTTTTTCGCTAAATGAACACATGCACTATATATTTGTCCTTCTGCTTTATTTTAGTATCCTTTGTTCTGAAATTTTTTGTCATACATCCTGTAACCTAATCAGCAACTGGCCATCCCACGTGTCCTAAACAACTGCCCATCCTAAACAAAAACCTTGTAGAAAGTTGAAGTTACCCCCACTCCAATTAAATCTGCCTTTTCCATCATCCCTCAACGAACTTACTCTGTTTGGAAAAGCCTGATTCCCCACCCTGCCTCAACTACATCAAATATTTGAGCCAATCCTTCTTGATGAAGAACATTTTACTTGTGGTCACTAACCTACAAGAGTTTAAGCTAAATACAAACCATAACAATTTCAGCAAGCAATCCCTATCTTCCTACAGAGATGGGTTACAAAGATTTTGAGAGAGCGAGTGAGAGATTTACTCCTCTCCCCCTTCGACACCTAAGTAAAGAACTAAATCAAACAAACAAACGTCAAAATGCATCTCCAACAGATGATGTGTTGCGTAGTTGTCGCCCTTGATTTGTTCTCTCCGTACTGTTTCAAAAGGTAAAGGGAAAAACAAATTGATATCGTTTGCTGAGGTTATTTACAAGATTGATAAGTGTTATGATGGAAGATCTGGTGAAAAGATTGATGCTAAAAGCAATGGTGTCATGGAAAGTTAATACATGTATTATCATCATCTTGTATATATGTAAGTGTGTGTCTGGGTATGTGTGTGTATGTCTGGGTGGGTATGTGTGTGTATGTCTGGGTGGGTGTGTGTGTGTGTATGTCTGGGTGGGTGTGTGTGTGTGTGTATGTCTGGGTGGGTGTGTGTGTGTGTGTATGTCTGGGTGGTGTGTGTGTGTGTGTATGTCTGGGTGGGTGTGTGTGTGTATGTCTGGGTGGGTGTGTGTGTGTATGTCTGGGTGGGTGTGTGTGTGTATGTCTGGGTGGGTGTGTGTGTGTATGTCTGGTGTGTGTGTGTATGTCTGGGTGTGTGTGTGTATGTCTGGGTGGGTGTGTGTGTGTATGTCTGGGTGTGTGTGTGTATGTCTGGGTGTGTGTGTGTATGTCTGGGTGTGTGTGTGTATGTCTGGGTGTGTGTGTGTATGTCTGGGTGTGTATGTATGTGTGTGTGTGTGTGTGTGTGTGTGTGTGTGTGTGTGTGCGTGTGTGTGTGTGTGTGTGTGTGTGTGTGTATACTTGGGTGTGTATACGTGCATGCGCGCTTGGGTGTGTGTGTCTGTGTACTCGTTTTGACATCATGTGATGGCTGTAAACGAACATCACCATCATACAAGAGGTGTCATCCATTTCCAGTTTACTAAGGTAGCATATCCAGTCATGGGGAGATATCACTTTGCTTGGAAACAGGACACATATCTGACAATAGAAAATCTGCCACAACAAATTTCGTCTGACCCATACAAGCGCGGAAAAGTGGACGTTAAATGATGATGATCCAACCAAATCCATCAAAATATCTCATTAAGTATTGAGATGTGCTGAATATTGTTTCTAACATATTTTTCATGGATGTTTTTTCTTAACCTTAATGAATGTTAAAGAAACAAATTTATTTGCATCTAATTTTCTTCTATTCCAAGATCCCTTTCAGTCATGGCCGGCCATAGATTTCTGTACCTGGAAAACTTCTCTCCAAAGTGCAAGCTAGACAAAATATTTTTGTGAAAGACCAGCAGTTCTCTATGGATGCAGGTTTCCCCTTCTCCACTCCACTAAATGGTGTCCAAGGAAAAAGCAAGGTTGATGAAGCATAGCACCAATGTTGTATCCTTTTACTCGTCTCAGGTATTGGACTGTGGTCATGCTGTGGCACTACCTTGATGGGTTTAGTCAAACAAACCAATCCAAGTACCTTGTTTTTTTTTTTGAAGTCTGCCATTTATTCTAACAGTCTCTTTTGTTGAACTGCAAGGTTATAGAGGTGTAAACAAACCAGTAATAATTTTCAAGCAGTGGGGAGGACAAACACTGACACACACAGGTGTACAGACAGACACACACGCATATATGCATAATAGGCTACCACAGTTTCCACCTACCAAATTCACTTTGGAATATATCTCACTTGGAATCAAGTTGGCAAACATGTTATCTCAAAAATTGTCTTAAATTCTTAAACATGTAATCATTCCAATCAGTTTAGAATTTTGCAGAGGTAAGCTTTTAGATATGTGTTTATCATATTTATAATTAGGATTTTAAAAAAATATTAAAAATTCACGTCTTTAATTCCTTCAATTTTATATTTTGCTTCTATAACGGGAGGCTATTGTTGGCCAAGATACTGACAGGGTATCTTGTGTCTCCCATTATAAATTTAAATCCAGTCAAATGAAGTATTAAGTCGAAGACAAAGTGAGATAACAAATCATCATCATCGTCATTTAACGTCCGTTTTCCATGCTAGCATGGATTGGATGGTTTGACCGGGGTCTGGGAAGCCAGAAGGCTGCACCAGGTTCCAGTCTGATCTGGCAATGTTTCAACAGCTGGATGCTTTTCCTAACACAAACCACTCTGTGGATGCTTTTTATGTGCCACTGGCACAGGCGCTCGAATAACATTTATTTACTGGCTCGAAGTTTGGCTCTCGTTAACCATTTCTAGCATAGTGTATCATCCACCATGTTGTATGTGTGAGGCAGCGAGTTGCTGTTAGTGAGACGAGCTACTTCTAGTGTGAGAGGCGTGCGGGAACAGAGAGTGAACAAGCTCAAGAGCTGTCTTATATAGGTATCCTTCTGGAAAGGCTTACTGTCTCATCGTGCATGCCCACCAGAAGTTTGTGAGATCTCGCTCCAGTCTCGAGCAGCTGATGGCTGCCAGCGAGATCACAATATGGTGCATCTGTGCGACACTACAAAGGGTTCCCTACTGAGAACTCAGGTTTGAAATTAAAAAGTTGTAGGAGAGCACAAGAATGCAGAGAATGGTAGTGAGAGCAAATAACAATAAGTGTTGCACAATGAAATAAGTAGAAAAGGAAAATTGATTACAATTAAAATACAAGAGACGTGCACTTTCAATTATTAGACTGCGGCCATGTTGTGGGGCAATGTTCTGAAGAATTTTAGTCAAACAAATTGGCCCTAGTACTTATTTTCAGTAAAGTTTGGTACTTGTTCTATAGGTCTCTTTTGCTGAACTGCTAAGTCATGGGGACATAAGCACACTAACACTAGTTGTCAAGAGATAGTGGGGGAGAAGCACATACACAAAGAAACACACAGACATACATATATATATATATATATATATATATATAATTACACACACACATACATACACAACAGGCTTCTTTCAGTTTCTGTCTACCAAATCCACTCATGAAGCTTTGGTTGGCCAGGGCTATAGTGGAAGACACTTGCCCAAGGTTCCAAGCAGTGGGACTGAACCTAGAACCTTGTGGTTGGGAAGCAAGCCTCTTAACACACAGCCATACCTGTGCCGATAATTTGCTCATGATTATTGCATAATATATATAAACAAAATAATCTATGACATTATCCTGATTGATATTGTATTTTCTGGCATACAAGTTAAATTTTTGAGACCAAAATTTACAGACAAAAATGTTTAAATTAACTTAAACACCAAAAAGATTTTGAAGGACCAAAAATTCTGAAACGCAGCATAGTTTGGAAAGACAGTGATGCTGTTTACACACCATGTTTACACTATGTACTATGTTGACCGGTAGGCTAGAAAATATGGTATCGTATAATAAACAGATTATTGAATGGTTGAAAAGGTATAAATTTCTTTTCTTTATGACTAAAAAAGAAAATTTTAAAAAGATTTTGTGCAGGGGTGGTTGTTAGTAAGAAGTTTGTTTTCCAACCACATGGTTCTGGGTTCAGTTCCAATGCATGACACCTTTGAGAAAGTGTCTTCTACTATAGCCTTGGGTTGACCTTGTGAATGGATTTGGTAGATTTTTACATGCCGGTGGCATGTAAAAAGCACCCACTACACTCTCGGAGTGGTTGGCGTTAGGAAGGGCATCCAGCTGTAGAAACTCTGCCAGATCAAGACTGGAGCCTGGTGCAGCCATCTGGTTCGTCAGCCCGCAGTCAAAATCGTCCAACCCATGCTAGCATGGAAAGCAGACGTTAAATGATGATGATGATGATGATGATTATGATGAAACTGAAAGAAGCTTGATAACTGATTTTGGTTTGTTTACATCTGGGAGGCTGCACCAGGATCCAATCTGATGAGGAAAAATTTCTACAGATGGATGCCCTTCCTAATGCCAACCACTCCGAGAATGTAGTGGGCGCTTTTGCACCAGCACAGGAGCCAGTCAGGTGGCACTAGCATCAGTCATGCTCAAATGGTGCTTTTTGCATGCCAGTCAGGTGGCACTGCCATTGGCCATGCTCAAATGGTTCCTTTTATGTGCCCAGTCAGGTGGCACTGGCATTGGCCACACTCGTATAGTGCTTTTTACGTGCCAGTCAGGCAGTACTCACATTGGCCATACTCAAATGGTGCTTTTTTACATGTCACCGTCACGGGTGCCAGTCAGGTGGTACTGGCATCAACCATACTTGAATGGTGCTTTTTATGTGCCACTGGCATGGGTCCCAGTCAGGCAGCACTGGTATTGGCCACAAAAACTAATTTGGTTGGGTGTGAGGAGGATGCTCCAAACCATAATTATGCCAAAATTTATTTCTGCTAAGTATATTAAAATTGAATGATCCTCACCGAATGCAGTAAACTTTTAGCATCAATAACTTTTCCAGCAGCAGTTACAACAGCAGCAATAACAGCACCAGCTAAGATACTACTCGTGCCAAGACCTATGTTAAAAAACAAGAAAGAAATATCTCTTAGAAATTTCAACTGCAAAAATTTCGTAAACCAGATAAAATTAGAAGTTTAATTGTTTAGTTTAGCAGGATTTTAACGCTTTTGATACCAACTGGCCTGAGATGCCAGTTTGGCTTAGGCCGTCTCTAGCTCTGTAGTACAAATGTCTTATTTTCAAAAGTTCTGAATTAAAATCTTCCACCAAACCTTAGTCATAATTTATGGTCCTAACACCAGCTGAATGATAACTATACTAAATTCTTTGTTACATTTCAAATTAATTGAAAGAAACACACAGCATCTCAACAGAAATATGGTAGCAAAAGGGTTAAAGTGATCTAAATGAATTAAAAAAAAAACCTTTCATTAAACTTCAGTTAATTTATGTTCCAAATACCATCTTAACCCTTTAATATTCAGATTATTCTATCAAATCTTTTCTTCTCATCATCTTTTAATGTCCGTTGTCCATGCTGGTGTGGATTGGACAGTTTGACCAAGGCTAGTAAGCTGAGGGGCCATGCCAGACTGATTTGGCATAGCTTCTATGGTTGGATGCCCTTCCTAACGCCAACCACTCCAAGAGTGTAACAGGTGCTTTTATGTGCCACTGACACAGGTGCCATTTGTGTGCCACCAGTATCTGCCATGACTACAATTTCGTTTGGCTTGATGGATCTTCTCAAGCATGGCATATTGCCAAAGGTCTCAGTCATTTGTCATTGTCTCTGTGAGGCCCAACACTTAAAAGGTGATTTTTACATGTTTCGGGCACAGGTGCCACTTATGCCTATTTATTCACATTGCTTTGAATTTATCCTGCATTATCTCACAGCCTTAAGATTTCAGTTATATGGCTGTATATTTTTTAGACTAACAGAGTAGGGCAGGTGTGAAAGGCCAGATCTGGCCAGTTTGAACATAAAACAGGTGGAGTATTTTGGCTAGATATGACTATCATTATTAACCCTTTAGCATTTAAACCAAAGTTATTTTACTAAGTTCTTTATTAAGTTTGTAATTAATTAAAATAAAGGTAGCATGTTTCAACAGAAATACAGTAACAAAACAGCTAATCAGCGTCTGTCACTGACTGTGTTTTCTTTCTTTCTAACGAACAGCAATTACTTTCATTGCTGTATATTCTGAGAAGTTAAGTGAGAGCTGCACACCCACCAATGCTGGTAAATTTACTATGTAATAATCTGTTCATGTATTATCATGTCATAATCTAGTCATAATTTGTTTTCAAATCTAATAATGCACACTCAGAAACAAAGATTAAGACAAATTGTAGTTATAGTTTAACATTTATGTTCATTTTTGAGAGAACAGTGAGGCAAACATGATAGCACATGTCACTAATGTGGCTCAGATTAATAAAGGAAATTCACATGAATCTGCAGTGACTCAAAGTAATCTTAACGTCTACATTCCATGCTGGCATGGGTTGGATGGCTTGATAGAATCTGGTGTGTTCAAGGATTGCATGGAGCTCCAATGTCTGTTTTAGCAAAGTTTTTACAGCTGGATGCCCTTTCTAATGCCAACCACTTTACAGTGTGCTTTTTCCATGCCACTTGTGCTATGGATGTCATGATATTTATCAGCTTCAATAATAACGTTTATTTAAGGCCAGAAAATATAGTTGTATTAAAGGGAAAGAACTCCTGTAGATAAACGTAAATTGATGTCTTAGTGTTTTCCACTTCTAACTAACAGGTTCAAAACCACTTATTTTAGGAGAGGAGACCAGCAGGTAATATCGGGGCAAGAACTTGACAGGTACTTTATTTTATCCTTACCAGAAACACGAAAGGGGAAAGTCGACTTTGTTTAGTTATAAAGGGTCATAATTAAATAGTGCAAAGCAGTTTGTATATAACTCTACCACTATCTTTCATTTACTTGTTTCAGGCATTAGAGTGCAGCCATGCTGGGGCACTGACACGAATAATTTTATTTGAACGAATCTACACCCCCAACTACTTATTTTTAAAGCTGGCATTTAGTATATCAGTATCTTTTTCCGAACTGCTAAGTTACAGGGATGTAAACACACCCACACCAGTTGTTAAATGGTGGGGAAGAGCAAAGACACACACTCATATATATATGACAGGCTTCTTACAGTTTTTGCCTATCAAATCTACCCACAAGGGTTTGGTCTGCCTGAGGCTATAGTAGAAGACATTTGCCTAAGGTGCCACACTGTGAGGTTGAACCTGGGAACAAATGGTTGAGAAGCAAATTTTTTATCACACAGCCACACACTTGCACCTATTGAATATTATTAACCATCTAAATGTAAATTTTATCAGATTAAAAAATGACAAGACTGCAGGTGGGTTTTGAACCATAAGTCTATCAATTGCCAGATGACTGTGATACTAATTACACTACAGTTACCATTACATTTTTTTTTTTACAAAGTGTATATGTATGGGTGAGTGCATGCGTATTTGTGTGTGTGCATGCAAGGGCATGTGCAAGAGTGTGCGTGTGCGGGTGTGTGCGCACGCGAGCGTGTGTGTGTGTGTGCAAGTGCATGCATGTGAAAGTGCATGCATGCATTTGTGCATGTGAATCTGAATGTGTGTCTCTTAATCTGATTTTTTAAACGAAACTTTTCAATGTCCCGAAGTATCACATCTAGTGCTGGATTTATCTATAAATCTGACAGACAAAAGTCAGAGGTTTCAAAATTTAAGGATCTTCTAGCTAAGATGTATGTATAATTTTATTTGTGAGAATGGTAGGGAAGTAGGAGCCTGAGGCCTCACATCTAAATCCAACACCGATAACATCTGTTGCAGAGGTAAGTGGTTAATCAAGAAACATTAGCAGAACAGGTTTTAACCCATTGCCTGCCATGAGACCCATTTGGGGATCAGCTAAAAACAGTCTCAGTGCTGGTTGTTTGTTGTATTTAAAGTGAATTGCTTATGTACACTGCATTTGTAGAGGTGTATTTAACAATATTTAGGAGATAAACCTTGTCATTATTAGCTCTGGTTAATTCTAGAGCACATTTTATATTATAAATCTCAATTTTTGAACTACAAAAAACCTTTTTTTGCATTTCCCATTTATATCATTCATTGATATTTCATACACATTTGCATTTGATACTATAGTTTCCGAAAAGCTAAAATGTTTATTATTGCAATTGAATAGAAAGGGATAAATATGCATTTTTTCAGCAATCCCCATTTGGGACTTTGAAAAATTTATAATTTCCAAAATAATTCACATATGAGAAAATTTAAATACTATATATTATTTTAAGTCCTGAAGACCTGGAAAAGCCAAAAAATATGAATTAAAAAATTTGGCTGTTAATGGGTGAATAAGTGAGCATCATATAACATACACACAAATATGCATATAATGTGTGTGTGTGTATTTTACTTACCAGATCCTTGAGGAAGATCTGACCAAGAATGAATTTCAAAGCCGCCTTTATATTTAGAAATTAACTGATCTTTGAGAGACATGGGTGATGAAAGGCATATAAGATTCACAGAGAGGAAAGCTGCTTTGATAAGAGCACCTGCAAATATTAAAAACAGTCTTCTTGGTAAATTGAAGTCTACATGTTGATTGAAATGATAAACATAAGTTTGTTAACTTATAACACAGGGTTATTTAACATCAAAATAATTTTATTCTTCTCAATATCAACCGGTGTACACATATTTACAACTACTTATTGATTTTCAACACTATTATATATGATGGGTTAGTCCATATTACTCTATGAGGAACATAGGGCCAGTTTCTTGGTTTCTCTAGCATATACAAGGGGGTGCTGAAAAGATTCCGGCTTTAAGGGGTTAGTGAAAGGCCTGGCTGGAGGCCCAATCTTCCAAGTTCTTTTGCAGGGTTTAGAAAAACTGAAAGATGGCTGCAATAAGTATAAATCTCAGAGGGGTATTTGTTGAATAAAATCATAATCAACTGAACCTCCTGTATTTTCTTTTACCCAAAGCTAGGAACTTTTCCCTCATGTATTACTCACTGGATGGGACTCTGGTCTACTGCAAGATTATTCACTTATTACATAAGTGACAACATTCCTTCCTGGATAAGGTGCCAGTCCATTGCAGGGTTAGCTTCTCAGCTTTTACTGGAATTTATCTACAGCTGAGTGGACTGACGCAATGTGAAAAGAAATGTTTTGCTCAAGAACACAAGACATTGCCCAGTTCAAGATTACTTATGATACCCACCTCCCCACCATGTCTTTCATTAAATGTTCCATTGCATGAAACATTTGGTGTTGTGGTCAGTTTTGCTTGCGTGAGTTTCAAGCAAGGCAATAAACCCCCACTCCCAGTCTATCAAGCAATGGACAGCCTGGACATGATTACATGAAGAAGAAGTGGAAACAAATGACACTGAAGTTATGAAACTATATTACCTTGAGCATGAGGATTAAAATAATCTTCCAGCTGGTTTAGCTCTTCAATCACTAGATGGACATTACCATATACAATGACAATCTGAGGACTACACAAAAGAAAAGTAAAAAGAGAATAGAATTAAAGCAGGCATAATAATCCGTAAATTGCTTGTTTTCCAATAAAATATTACATTGTATATTTTATTAACATCTATCTTCTGTGAAAATTTCACAATTCTAATGCAAGCAAAAATCTATTTTCTCTCAAGGGTACCTCCATCTTAAAAATTCTGACCATCATCATAATTAAATCAATTTAAAAAACAAATCAAACTTCATTTTAATGAAAAAATATTCTTGCCCTTTTCACACAAACTTTTTGTTTCTTTTACAAAAAAAATATTGCTTCACCAGTTGACACCAGTGTGTCAATATGTTTTAAAAACCCAACTAAGGAAGCTTCCTCAAGGTCACTTAAGTTGCTAGAAATATCAGCAAAATCTCTCTCAAATCACACTGTACCAACTTATAAAGGATACACTGGACAATGTGGTTCGTGATATACGAAATAGTTGAGATGGTCACAGCAGGAATGCTTCTAATCATAAGGTCTGTTAGATGAGAGTTAACCTTTGGTGGGGCTAAAAAATACTGACAACATATTTCATATAAAATATAACCCTTTATAGTCCGAGTTAAATTCCAACTTACCCTGACTGGTAAAATAATTATCAATTAAGTTTAGAGTATAATTCAATTGATTGCGTGATCCCCGCAAATTTATAGCATTATGCTTATATTAGAAATCAAGCACACACTCACTTTCCATTTGAATTGAAATATGAAAAAAAATAGAAAACTTACTTTTCTATTCTTTTTGCCTTTGCTCCAATTGGTTTCTATAGTAATATGAAAATAAACAAACAGAAGATATAAGGGGAAAAAAACATTAAATAACACTTAAAATTTTACTAAAAAAAACCCACTTAAAATTTTACTACTGCTTCATAACATGGGCACAAGGCTAACAGATCAGAGGAATGGGGTATAGTGAATTACAAAGACAAAATCAATCCTAATGAAGTATAATTCAAATCTGGAAGGATGAAAGACAAAGTTGAACTCAGGAGGATTCAAAATCAGAACATAAAAGAGGCCTAATTAAACACTGTATAGCATTTTGTCTGTCCTTCTAAATCTGCCAAACTATTGCTATCAAAATTTTAATAACTTATTAACTAAACTAATTAAACCAGCTGATTATTTTTTATCAGATAACAAAACTATCACATTGTATAAGGTAGAATGGACGAAATAAAGACACAATTGAGAAGAATAATGTCAAATGCAATTCAACTTTTATTATTTTTCAGTTTTATCTTATTCACAAATAGATTTTATTTTTTTATCTCTCAGGGAGGCTGGAGCTTTACCCAGTTTCCATCATTCATAAGTGACAGATTACAACACTCCTCCCTGGATATGATGCCAGTCCATTGCAGAGTTAACTTTCCAGCTATTGCTGGAACTCATCTATAGCTGAATGCTAGATTTTATTTTTTATCTCTCAGGGAGGCTAGAGCTTCACCCAGTTTCCATCATTCATAAGTGACAGATTACAACACTCCTCCCTGGATATGATGCCAGTCCATTGCAGAGTTAACTTTCCAGCTATTGCTGGAACTCATCTATAGCTGAGTGCACAGGAGCAATGTTAGATGAAGTGTTTGTGCTGAACAGCACAATGCACCACTCAGTCCAGCAAACCATAATTGTAAGATTGTGACAGCAACAAATCTGAATAATCACCATTTTTATTTCCTTTTCCTAATTCAGTTACAACTATAGCTTCAGAAGTTAAAAATTAATGAGCCAACATGGCTAGCATGTTTGGAACCCTTGTCTTGCTCATCATATCAATTTCCTGGAAACTGTTCAGAAATATGCAACCAAACGAATACCCACCATCAGGCGTCTGCCAAACTCTGAACATCTTGCTTCTCTAAGCATGGACCCATTAAAACTCTGACAAGTGGCTACTGACTCGGTAAACACCCACAAGACTATCCACCATCTTCCCAAAAACAACTTTGGGCACCTTTTTGAATTCCATATGTCTAACACTCATGGACATGCTTATAAAATCAAAAAACAACACAGCACCCATGACTTTTGTGAACATTTCTCATGCTCAGAATTGCTGAAGCATGGAATAAACTACTTGCATCAGTTGTTAACTGTCGAGACACTACATCCTTCAAAACTTCCATGCTTCCTGAAATTCACCAATAATACTCCTGATGTGACTCCCATCATTTTTTTTAAATGATTCATTCCTGTACATTATCTTATGTATTGTTCATGTCATTTTGGCTACTTTTTCTGATGATTTATAGTGGTCTGTGACTCAGTATTAATTCTTAGGTGACCTTCCAACTCTTTTATTGCTAATACTTACTGACCTTTTATGCAAGAATATTTCTGATCTCAAAAAATTGTTATAGTGGGCCTTACCTTTCCATTAATGGTAATAGAAACTCCAGTCACTGCCCCACCACATTCATATGTAATAGGAGGTGTATCTGTCCAGCCACCACTAAGATCAAGTCGAGCAGGGCACTCCACTGTGATCCATTTTTCATAATCAGGCAAAACGCCATCTTTCACTTCTACAAACTGAAAATTATAAATAGATAAATAATGAATTATTGAAAGAGTGCATCAAAATGTTTCAAGTGTGTTTTGTTTTGTTAAATACACTTTCTCATAAAATATAAAGAAACTTTCAGAAAAATAAAAGGAAATGGAAAACAAAAATGTTCTCTTTCTGAAGTTAGAGCCATCTGTATATACTCACAAGAATCCATGAAAGGGGTTTAGTGAAATGTACTAAGCTCAATATAATACTAGTGTGGTTGGCTGGTTGGTAGAATTATTAGAACATTGGACAAATACTTTGTGGTATTTGTTCTGGAACTTGGCATTCTGAGTTCAAATCCTGCTAAGTTCATCTTTCAAGACTTGGTGAAGTGAATTACCTATTAAGTACTAAGGATTGATTCCTTCCCCCACTTCATTTCTTAGAATCAGCTGTGCTGCATTGTGGAAAAGGACATGGGGAACGATTCACAATATCCCTTTACTCCAAGATAATCACTTCCACTTAATCACAGTAGAAAAATGTGTTTACTGAGGCTCCAGCAGAGCATGGCATATAAGGATGATAATCCTCCTCATCATTTTAACGTCCTTTTTTCCATGCTGGCATGGGTTGGATGGTTCAGCAGGAACTAATGAGCCAGAAGTCTGCATTGAGCTGCAAGGTCTGCTTTGTCATGACTTCTACAGCTCGATGCCCTTCCTAATGTCAACCACTTTATTTGACATGGGGAATATTTGAAAACAAAAGTGCAAGGTACTTATTTCATCGTCATCATTTAATGTCTGTTTTCCATGCTGGTATGGGCTGGACAATTTTTCAGGATCAAGTGAGCTGCAGGGTTGCACCAAGCTCTATTGTCAACTTTGACATGTTTTCTATGGCTGGATGCCCTTCCTAATGCCAACCACTTTACAGTGTGTACTGGGTGCTTTTTTTTTCCATGCCACCAGCACTAGTGAGGTCAACAAGTAAGTTGCAAGGCAGAAAAAAGAATGTAAATGCCATGACTAAGCCTGGTGTGTGTGTGTGTGTGTGTGTGTAGGGGGCAGGGAGTGTAGTGGTTATATATAGTCAGTACGAGGTGTTGATGTGGCTGCATGTATATTATTACACATAGAGATGAATGAATTCAAGAAATATATATTTACTACATAAAAATATATTTTATTTACTGGTCAATGATGATATATAATCAAAACGTAGAATCTAGTTGAATGAAGTAATCTATGCAAGAATGTTCAGAAATACGAAATATAGAAAAAGCTAAGTGGTGGTTTTCAGTCATGTGGCATAAAGAAATAGATGGACATAGCAATGACCTGAATGGCTCTAAGTCTAATAGACTAAGAAGCGAAGAGCAGGGTTAGCAAGTTGTTTTTATTAATAGAATGCTAGACATTTAAGAAACTTCCAAGAGAAATGCCAAGCTTCTTGAATAATTCAAAATCATGTCTCATGACACAGATGCTTTGAGAAACTTAGTAAAGGGAGGTTATTCTATAATCTTTCTTGCAAGGAAGATCATTCAACTATCTAGGAGCAACTATACAGAAGCATTAAGGACAGGGAGGTAACTTTATTGCAGCTGCTGAGAGGTTAGTCTTCACCAACTGAGTATTAGCAATTGATTTGACAGATCAAGCTTGATAAATAATGGTGGTTGTTTAGTCACAGGTCAGCTCAGATTGAACAGAACTACGACCAAAGATATTTCTGCCATAATCATACCATCTTTTCTTTCAGACATGATGTAAAGAGTACTATTTATTACATTATCCAACGTTGGTTTCCCTTTTTCTTTTTTAAATGGTAGGTGTTATACAAGACAGATTTGGCTGTTATTTCTAGCAGGTCAAGTGACAGCAAAGCAGCTCTCTTAATGTCTTGTAATGACAGTAGTGGTGGTAGAGGTGTTGGTAATTTAAATTATTCTTGCTTTACCTTTTTACCAGTCATGACTGCTTGCCGAATTAGAATTTGTGCAGCACCTTCATAGTGTCTGGATGCTCGGATTAACAAGTCTGGTCGGTGCAGCCATTTGTTTCGTTCTTTTGCCAAAGATTTAATTCCATTAGCAATCTGGTTCATCTAAACAGAACATTATATAACAGTTTATTTGATGCCTTCAAATGTAGGGATTAATCAAGGTCTTTATTTAAACAATGGAAGAAACAGATGTTATCCTCCTTACATAACATTATTATACAAGCTTATTATATATTAGATTGAAATTTATTTTCCTAAATCTATAACTGTAATCTCCAGTTTAGACAATAACTAAAATTAATTATTGCCCAGACAGTCTCTCAATTTCGTGTGACACAGTTTATTAGAATATTCTCAGTTTTTAATGCTACTCCTTCTCTCAGAGTTGGTAATATATCTTCATTGCTCATGCTTTAAAATAAATTTTGAATAACATCAAATTTCTGCCATACGCACACACACACACATGCACTTATACTATGTAATCTATCCTCTTTGTGAAATGAAAATCTCATTGTTAATAACAACTATCAGTAAGTTCTCACAAATTGACTTCAAATCCTTGACACTATTCTTTGACCGACATCAGGACATCGTGTATTGATCTTAAAAAGCTGCAGCTCATGATTTACGATAAATAAAATAAAAAATTATGCAAGCTTTGTCAAACAATAGCACATGTGTACATGCATCATCCTCCCACCCACACTCACACAAAAGATTAAACAAACAACAAAAAAAATTCAGGTCATCTACTAGATTAAACAAACAACAAAAAAAATTCAGGTCATCTACTATTAAAAGGAGTATTTAGACTGAGGTTCAGTCGTAATTGAAAAACTGTAAAATGATCAGTTCAACCAGAAATACATAAACTACAAGAAAAATTATATGAAATGAATATTATATAGAAAATATAATTTAAAAAATGTTTTTATAAATGCACTTAAATCAACATTTCTGATTGTCATAAAATACAGATTTAACTCCATAGTCTCCCATTCAATGTTTTGAAAGGAAAAAAAGAGATACAATAACCACTCAAAGAACAAGTATGAAGAGCTGCATTCTGGGTGCTGATAAGTTTCAGAAAGTGTATTTGTGATGAATTTTCAGAATATTTTAATGGGAATTTAGAAGATTTTGAAAGAATGTGAAATAATTATTTTTGCTCTTATTGCAGACTGTGAGAACAGACTGTTTATTATGTACAACTGAAAAGCCTACCATCTTCATTTCACAAAGAATGAAATAAATTTATATCCAGGTGGCACGTAAAATCCGTGCCGGTGGCATGTAAAAAGCACCAACAGATCGTGGCTGCTGCCAGACTCCCCCGGCACCTGTGCCAGTGGCACGTAAAAAGCACCCACTACACTCACGGAGTAGTTGGCATCAGGAAGGGCATCCAGCTGTAGAAACACTGCCAGATCAGACTGGAGCCTGGTGCAGCCTCCTGGCTTCCCAGACCCCGGTCGAACCGTTCAACCCGTGCTAGCACGGAAAACAGACGTTAAACGATGATGATGATGATGATAATTGCCGTTGTAATGACAAAACCAAAATGCCAACAAAAAGAAAAGAAAATATTTTTTTAACATTAAAGCTTTCTTAGTCAAACATTCACTCTTGAGTTGAATGGACTTATGACTGATCTATCACTCCATAGCTACCAAAGTAAACAGATCAATGTAACTTTAAACTTTTGATTTATTGATCTTACAGTCCATTATATTCTGCACGTCAACATGATTTCAAAGGAAATAATCGAAAGGAAAAATACATAAATGCTAACTGACAATGTATCATCAATAATGACAGCTAATTGTAGTATTTTACATATAAATAAGTTACATAATAATCACACATATAAACATTCACATACTTCCCTTGTACACGCACACACATACACACATATACTCACACAGAGTTGAAACGCTGAATATTTTTCACCCCTTCCTTTCTTTCATTGCTATTACTTTCTCTCACTCCCTCTCAGTCAGGGCTATTACTCTCACTACTATTCCTTCACTGAATTACTATTTTCTCTCCTCCTCCACGTCCAGCATGATTCTGGAGATATATATATATATATATATATACACACACACAATATAAAAACACTACGCTCATTATTATATTAAGAGATAATAACAGCAAACTCTGATAGTACAATGGCATTTAGTTACCACTAACACACTGCAGACATTGTACATCCAAGGTGCATTGCTAAAATCAAGCACCTATGTACATCTGTGGGGATGCTGCTGACAAGCAATAAAAACCAATGGGAAGATTTTAAGAAGAGGATTTTAAGTTACCTCAAGAAACTGGAAAGCTTTATTCCACGCCGAATTAGCAGCTGGTCCACTACGCAACCCTCCACAACCCTTGGCCATAGTTGCTAACAAATCAGCTATGTTAGCCAATGTTCGGGCTGCAATCCCAGGAGTTTCCTGACAGTTTATGGCAACTGAAAATAAACAACAATACTTGCATATATATAACATATATACATACATATATGTACAAACACACAGACACACACATTGTTAATCTCTCAACACCTAAAAATAAAGCCACGTCCCTTTCTACTACATTCCCTCTTACTTGTGGGTGTTGCCTAGCAAGTTACTTGAAAGAAAGCACCCTGTACACACTGTGAAGTGGTTGATGTTAGGAAGGGTATCCAGCCATGGAAATTATGCCAAAGCAGACATTTGGCTTGATGGATCCTGTTACATCATCCAACCCATGCCATTATGAAAAAAGGATATGGAGTCATGATGATGATATAAATAGAAAAAAAAATTAAATCAAAATATTCAGTGATTCTTGATGGATCATTGAGCTGCAACGAAATACTTCTTTCCGTATAGTATGTTGAAGGCAAGTCCACTTAGCAGAATTTCTTATTTCTAGGCTTCTGACTCACTCAAATTTGCAAGTGTGAGGCTTGAGCTAACGGAACCTGTGTTACAGATTAGGTTTCTAAGGAGCTTACAACTAATCTATGATGGTTGGATAACTGACAGCATTATTAATAAACATAGAATGCTATAAGAATTCAAATCAATATATTAATGACACAATATTATGTAATTGTATACAGTCATATTGATCACATTCATGTACACTTGGGCAGGGGAAGACCTTTCACTGCAGAAATAGACATGGCACAAATTCTCCTCACAGACACAAGGCAATGGATGACACCAGCTGATTGTAGGATGTATGCATTTCTGTATCATTGCACACTGTCAGCTATGAATATTAAATTCTTGTTTTAACAGCCCTATAAAAATGATAGTGCTAATCTATAAGAACAGTAAAAAGTACATTTACTGATGTGCATGATGCTTGGTCATGGAATTAAATAACTAGTGTTGCATAAAGCAGCATTGAATAGAATGTAATTATGTTATGTATAACCATATTTAGCAAGATCATGTTTCCATCTTAAATACAAGGTTAATATTCATAAATGGAGACTGACGAATGGTTAATAAGGGCAGTACAGGCCCTATACAGAGAGGCCGTTAGCAAGGTTAGGATTGGCAATGAGTATAGTGAAGAATTCCAGGTAGAAGTAGGGGTCCACCAAGGTTCAGCCCTCAGTCCCCTTTTATTCATCATAGTCCTCCAGGCAATAACAGAGGAATTCAAGACGGGTTGCCCCTGGGAGCTTCTCTATGCTGATGACCTGGCCCTCATAGCAGAATCACTACCGTAACTAGAGAAGAAATTTTGGGTGTGGAAGCTAGGTTTAGAATCAAAAGGCCTTAGAGTCAATGTAGCAAAGACCAAAGTTATAGTAAGTAGGAAGGCGAACTCATCACACACACCCTCAAGTAGGTGGCCCTGCTCAATCTGTAGGAAAGGTGTAGGTAGAAACTCCATAAGATGTACCCAATGTAAGCTATGGATGCATAAGAGGTGCAGTAACATCAAAGGAAAATTAACCGAGAAGATAGCTTTTGTGTGCAGCAGTTGCACAGGGGCAATAGACACCACAGATACTCAGAAAACAGATTCCATCACACTCCAGGGGGAGAAACTAGGAGTAGTTGATAGTTTCCGCTACCTGGGTGACCAAGTTAGTAGTAGAGGTGGATGCTCAAAGAGTTTCACCACTAGAATACAAATAGCCTGGGCAAAGTTTAGAAAGCTTCTACCCCTACTGGTGACAAAGGGTCTCTCTCTCTCTCTCAGAGTGAAAGGTAGATTGTACGATGCGAACTGCATGCTTCATGGTAGTGAAACATGGGCTGTGACTGCAGAGGACATGCGTAGGCTTGAAAGAAATGAAGCTAGCATGATCCGCTGGATGTGTAATGTCAGTGTGCACACATGACAGAGTGTAAGTGCCCTGAGAGAAATGCTGGACATAAGAAGCATTGGATGTGGCATGCAAGAGAGACATCTGCGCTGATATGGTCATGTACTACGGATGGATGAGGAGAGATTTGTGAAGAAGTGCCACTCCCAAACAGTTGAAGGAATCCGGGGTAGAGGTAGACCTAGGAAGGCATGGGATGAGGTGGTTAAGCATGACCTTTGAATGTTGTGCCTCACAGAGACAATGACGAAAGACCGAGACCTCTGGAGATATGCTGTGACTGCGAAGACTCGACAAATAATGTGAGTTCATGGCTGTTTCCTGCACCAGCTTCGCATAGAAGCCCCAGCCCATCCAAAGTACCTTGGATTGCAGGACAGCCTGCTGTGCTTACCTTGGATCATAGGGGGACCTGCTGTGCTTGAGGAAACCTATTGAGTCAAGTACATCAACATCAAAAAATCAAATGGATCTTGTAGTTGTGATACCTGTGCCGAACGTGGCCGATGCCAGCGCTGCTTTGACTGGCTTCCGTGCCAGTGGCATGTAAAAAGCATCAACCGATCATAACCGTTGCTAGCCTCCCCTGGCATCTGTGTCGGTGGCATGTAAAAAGCACCCACTACACTCATGGAGTGGTTGGCGTTAGGAAGGGCATCTAGCTGTAGAAACACTGTCAGATCAGACTGGAGCAGCGTCCTGGCTTCCCAGACCCCGGTCGAACTGTCCAACCCATGCTAGCATGCAAAACAGACGTTAAACAATGATGATGATGAACACAATTTATCAAATTATTCCAGTAAAGTTGTGTTAATCCCAAAGATAAGCTGGCAGGATTTGAGTTCAAAATATCAAAATATTTAGTTTATTGTCCTCATTTCTGCGATCTAATTTCTCTTAACTCTGAGATGTTTTGTTGATATTTCATATTCTTCCAATTACTGTCTCCTTATGAGAAAAGAGAGAATAAAATTGAAGGCTTAGATGAGCTCTAAAGATTCTTTCTGAACAATATTATTTGTATCTACCAATTGTTATAGAATTGATATTTCAAATGTGAATGTGCATGTATGTTTATATATCATTATTTTGTATTATTTTATATTATAATATATATATATATTATATATATCATTGTTTTAATGACCACTTTTCCATGTTTGAATGGTTTGGATGTTGTTTGAGACAGATTTCCCCATGGCCAGTTACGTTTTTGTAGAATACTGAAAATTAAGGACACTGCTTGTATAACAGCGACACTCAACTATCATGCTGTATCTAATCAAAGAGACACAAATATATACACATGTATACAGAGGCTTCTTTCAGTTTCTGTCAACTGAACCCTCTCCCAAGGCATTGACTAGCCCAGGGCTATAGGAGACACTTGCCCAAGGTGCTGTGTAATGAGACTGAACCTGAAGCCATGTGGTAGCAAAGCAAGCTTCTTAACTATGTCACCATTCCTACCCCTCTCCTCTCTCTTGATTGATCAATAGATAGACAGATATAGTGTGTGTGGGTGTGTGGGGGTGTGTGGGTGTGTGTGGGTGTGTGGGTGGGTGTGGGTGTGTGTGGGTGTGTGGGTGTGTGTAAAAGTTATTTTCTTTTTATATCAAATAATAGATTTTATCCATACATAAACTGATCAGGACTAAGAAATATTTGTTTCTGCATTTTGATAATTTAAATGTTATATTATTAACGGAATGCTATTCTTATACCTTTATATTATTCTTCATTTGATTTTGAATGGTTTGATTTAAATTTTTTTTTTCATTAAAAAAAAAAACCCACATCAAAACATTTCTAATTACCTTTTCCCTTATTTCTGCAGAGAAAAGATCTTTTAATTAGTGAAGGATATTTTTTTAAAAAATGGTTATGAAATTCAAAAATATATAAATGAAAGGCAAAAGAAAATAAAAGAAGTCCTACCATTGTCCAATGCCTTCAACATGCTTAAAGAATATTCTTGTGATTCCAGTGTGACACTTTTGTAAATATATCGCAGACCATTATTTTCTCCATTTAAAAGAGTTGTTTTCACATGCTGTTCACTAATTTCATAGAACAGTTTTCTGAGAAAAGTAAATTTAAAATTGGTTTGGAACTGGTATGCCTTCAATTTTTAGTTAAGAAAATCTATAATCATTGGCAAAGATATATATAATGTCCATTTTCCATGCTGACATGGGTAAAATGGATCGACAGGAACTGGCAAGTCAGGGAGTTGCACCAGACTCCAGTTGTCTGTTTTGACATGGTTTCTATGGCTGGATGCCCTTCCTAACACCAACCACATTACAGAGTTTACTGGGTACTTTACATGTGGCACCAGCACTGGCACTTTGTGCATGGTGCCAACACAGGTGAGCTTTACATGGCATCAGCTGAGAAAGAGAGGGAACTGTAAAATAGGTGAGATGAATTGTATAACACTGCCACAGTTGTCTCCATGTTTTAAGCTTCTAAAGCAAAGCTTTTGAAGACCTGATCTTTTCAATCCTCTGCTTTTTTCTTGATCTTTCTCTATTCTCACAAGTTTGTAAAAGTTCAACTAGCTCTGTAAAGACGAGTGAAGCGCTGTGAATTCTGTAATCATGTGTGGAACATTTATAATATATATTTCTTTACTGCCCACAAGGGGCTAAACATAGAGAGGACAAACGGATTAAGTTGATTATATTGACCCCAGTGCGTAACTGGTACTTATTTAATCGACCCCGAAAGGATGAAAGGCAAAGTTGACCTCAGCGGAATTTGAACTCAGAACGTTACAGCAGCTGAAATACGGCTATGCATTTCGCCTGGCATGCTAACGTTTCTGCCAGCTCGCCACCTTTTAATTATAATATAATGCAAGCTTGAACATAATTTCAAAACATAAACATCATATATTTAAATGACAGCTTGCTTTGTTTATAAACAGTAAAGCCAACAACAAGGGAAGCTCTATGCAGTCACTCATCCTGCTAGGAATAGCAGCCAAATCTCAGTAAAAATTCACATCCTACCATCAAAGGAAAGAACACAATAATGTTTCTAGGTGCACTGTGAACAAAAAAAAAGATGGGATAGTCACACCTGGAATATTTATGATCATAAATCTGCTCAATTAAAGCTGGTTAGTGCTAAACAGCAGCAACAACTGTGCTTAAAAGAATGTGAAATAAAATTATGCAGCTATGTATTGATAGTGCACCTCAGATAGAGATTCTTTACACAGACCAAAGTCTCATCTCTAACAGTCAGTTAAGCTTTTTGAAGAAACACAAAGAATTCTTTGAATTACCTTCGAAGAGAAAATTCACTGCTAAGGTCGACTAATTTTAAAATCTCTGATAAAGATAATCTCCAAGATTCTCTCCATCTGAAACAGTGAAGAATTAATAAATAAAAATAAAGTTAAAAACAGAGGAAAATGCATGATTTCACAATTCTTCTAATTCAACAAGTGACAGTACATAGATAATAATAATAATAATAATCCTTTCTACTAAAGGCACACAGCCTGAAATTTGGGGAAGAGGATAGTTGAATATATTGATCCCACTGCTCAATTGGTACTTAATTTATCAACCCCGAAAGAATGAAAGGAAAGTCAACCTCGGTGGAATTTGAACTCAGAACATAAAGATGGATGAAATGCCACTAAGCATTTTGCCTGGCATGCTAACGACTCTGCCAGCTTGCCACCTTAATAATAATTATCCTTTCTACTATAGGCACAAGGCCTGAAATTTTGGGACCAGTCGATTACATCAACCCCTAGTGCGTAATTGGTACTAAATTTATCGACCCTTAAAGGATGAAAGGCAAAGTCAATCTCAGCGGAATTTGAACTCAGAACGTAAAGATAGATGAAATACTGCTAAGTATTTTACCCAGTGTGCTAATGGTTCTGCCAGCTCACTGCCTTAATGATAATGGTAATAATAATGAACTTATTGTATACAGTGCTCAGGTGCACTACAACTCATTAGAAAAAAGTAGCCAAAAGTGCATGAACAGTACATGGAATAATGCACAAGAAGTGAACAGTGAAGGAGTCATTTAAAAAAAAAATGGTCGGGGATGCAGATCAGAAGTATTGCTGGTGAATTTCAGGAAGTATGTAAATTTTGAAGGATGTAGTGTCCCAACAGCTAATAACTGATGTGGGTAGTTTACCCCATGCTTCAATTCCTTTTTAATGAATTCTCACTCATACTATGAGTAGTATTATTAACCAAGACATGCCAAATATAACTTTCAGAATATTTGTCTCCTTTCAGAAAGATTTGTGTCCCAAAACTCTAAAGTGTTTAAAATTCATTCTTAGCTAATTTTGAACTAATACTGTTTCTATCACTGACTTTATACACACTTAACTGTATATATATGTTGAAAGCCTTTGAAACTGTGGTATTTGTTTTTGACTCTTTATGTTTGTAAGAGATACTTTTTCAAGACAATGAAGAATATCAGTAACAGGCAAAGGTCATCCATTGTTTGGTAGTGATTTCGCTGGATCTAAATTTCTGCTCGTTAGCTTCTTTGGTAACAAATATCCCTGTCACCTCATGTCAAGCAAGCATCAACTGCAACCTGTTAAACATTGACTGAAAGGTCACTGACACTGCATTTAGCTGGCAAGCAGAAATCCAGATCCAGCAACTTCATCACCAATGCTGTGTATCCTTCACATTATTTGCAGCTATTTTGGTGTTTTTAACACTTAAATCTATAAGAGATAATTTCTCAAGGAAAATATTTCAGTTTAAAAGGCTTTCAACCAACATACACTTACAGGGTATGAGATAGTGAGTTCAGTTTCTGGACCAGGCTGTGTGTTGTATTCTTGAGCAAGATACTTTATTTCACGTTGATCCAGTTCACTCAACTGAAGAAATGAGTAGTGATGTCACTGATGCCAAGATGTTATCAGCCTTTGCCTTTCCCTTGGATAACATCGGTGGCATGGAGAGGAGATGCTGGTACGCATGGGCAACTGCTGGTACGCATGGGCAACTGCTGGTCCTCCATAAACAACCTTGTCCGGACTTGTGCCTTGGAGGGGAACTTTCTAAGTGCAATCCCATGGTTAACCATGACCAAAAGGGATCTTGACCCTTTACAGATTGCTAATTCTAAAATATTGTTGTTTATCTCCAGTCAATCCTAAAAGAACTGACCAAAGATCAAAAGCATTACAACCATGGTCATCTGATTAATTTTTCAGTGCATCCAAGAAACTCATTGTATATGTGTAAATATGTGCATGCATGTGTGTGTGTGGTGTGTGTGTGTTGTATTTTTGTGTGTGTTAGTTCCCCACACCACTACCAACCACTTGACAGCCAGTCTTGGTTTGTTTACATCTCCATAACTTAATGGTTTGAAAAAAGAGACTGATAGAATAAGTATCACATTTAAAAAAATTGCATTGGGGTGTAACTGCTTGACTAAAACCCTTCAAAGTGGTGCCCCAGGATGGCTACAGTCCAATGATTGAGACTAGTAAAATTCATCTATTTATCGATCTATGTATAAAATCATTATTTAATGAAACCTTACTTCTTGGGAACTTCAGCTCCATCACAGCTTTCACCTAACAGCCACAGAATTTCTTTCATACCAACATTTTCTTCATGGTGGAAAATAGGAAACAGCTTTGCAGTCCAAAGAACTTTTTTAGAAGAATCCTAAATAAAGAAATTTAAAGATTGTGAGAGAGAGAGAGAGAGAGATAGAGAAAAAGAGAGAAGTTAAATATACAGGCAGAACCACACGTTTATGAATTCATTTGTTCCTGACTAGATTTGTAAATATACCTTTAATTTGTTCCCACTAAAAAAGTTGATTCTTAAAGTTTCTAAAATTGAAAGAAAAGGTTAAGATAAAAATAGAAATATTCAAGAGTATAATTTTTTATTAAATCACAAACTAAAGAATGAAAAAATAGAAAAACGTATAAAACAAAAAAATTCAACTCGTGAAATTTAATTCGTATCCATCAGATCTGCCATCACTGGGGCCCCTTGAGTGCATGTCAATTCCATTTGTTGAGTTGCTTCTTGTTTTGATGTTTGGCCCATATTAGTTTTCTTTATTAAAAATTATCTAAAGTTGTTCATTGAACTTTCATGATAACAAGCATGACCTCTCATTAAATTTGTAGCAACAGTTGAGCTTCTTTCAAAATCAGTATCTTGTTGCTCAAAGATTTCAATTACTTTTTCAATGTGAAGAAATACTGCATTTAGCATTTTTACAGAGAAGCATCTTTCAGGTGATTCTTCATTTTCTTCTTCTTCTTCACATTCAAATTTTTCCATTTCTAGCAATTCTTCCTTTGTGATTTCATCACTGTCAGCATAAAAAGCTTCTTTAACAACTTCAGGTGAAATTTCAAAGTTCAATTCCTTTGCAATATTTATGATTGAGTCAGTTTCTTTTTGAAAACCTTCATGAAGATTATCAAATCCTTCAAAAAATTGTCAGTTAATTTGAGGCAGAGATTTTTCCAAATTCTTTTTATGTTCTTTGTTGTGATTTTATCCCATGCTTTCTTTATCAGTTTTATTGCAACAAAGACATTGGAACTTTTCCAAAATTCTTGAATCATAGGACTATTTCCTTTATCAGTCACTTTGATGAGTCTTTCAAAGGTGAAAAGGAGATAGTAAGATTTAAATGATGAAATGGCTCCTTGATCCAGAGGCTGTAATAAATATGTTTGTTGTATTGAGAGGTAAAAAAAAACAACAGTAATATTTTGATGGTGATGCTTTAAAAATGCAGCATGACTGGAGGCATTATCCATTATCAGAAGAATCTCGAAAGGAATTTTTTTATCCTTACAATATTTTTCTACTTTGGGAACAAAATCATTAGAAAACCAATCAGAATGACCAACTAAACATTGGCACAAGTGTGGCTGTGTGGTAAGAAGTTTGCTTCCTAACCACATGGGCTGGGTTCAGTCCCACTCTGTGGCACCTTAGGCAAGTGTCTTCTACTAGGGCCTCAGGTCTACCAAAGCTTTGTGGATTTGGTATATGGAAACAAAGCTGCCAATCAAATAAATAAATAAATATGTGTGTGTGTGTGTGTGTTTTTGTCCCCCCACCACCACCACCACTTGACAACCCTACAACTTAGTGATTCAGCAAAAGCGACTGATAAAATAAGTACCAGGCTAAAAAAATAAAAAAAAACCCAAAATACTGGGGTTGATTTATTTGATTAAAAATTCAAGGCAGAGCTCCAGCATAGCTGCAGTCTAATGACTGAAACAAATAAAAGATAAAAGATCACAAGGTATTGAGAGCCAATGAAGGATCCTCTACATAATCATTTAACATCTAAGAAAAAGCAGCCAAATTCCCTCAAATCAGGCCTTACTGTCCTTAAAAAAAAGCAATGCATATGGAATAATATAGTTTCAGAAATTAATACCAGAAACATTTTCAGTGCAAATTCATATGGAATATAAATCAATAGTTATTTACATCAGAGGTGTTCCAAAGTTCTTCTTCTTTAATACCAGTCCTCTTGATAAAATCTTTCCACTTCTGGTTACAGAAGGTTGCATTCTCAGCATTTAAAGAACCCTGCAAGATTAACAGGTTCATTATCATAACTAATACAAATAGATGCACATATTTATAACTTACAAACACAACCAAACAAAAGCATAAATGCACACTATACATCACATAAACTACATGCACATATGCATACATACATACATTTTATATATATATATATATATATATAAATAAGACTGGAGATGAAGAAAAAAGGTTGGTCATTCCCCTAAAATTCTGTATAAATACTTAAATATGATTCCTGGTGAACTTTCGACAGAACAATACATGCTTTCTCCTGTCAAATACTGTCAACAAAATCTTTCTGTATATATGTTTATAAACAATTATGATTTCTGATGAACTTATAAACAATTTTGAACTTATTTTACTGCCTATTTTGAACACTTTTATGTAAACTTTAAACAAAGCCTCTCGTAACATTTTCTTATTGTCAAAGATTCTATTTCTTAACATCATATCATTGTCAAAGACTATTACTGTATTTTAATACATCTATGTTAACTAATTTTTAACACCACAAAGGCTACACAAAGCCTTGCACTTCACCTTTGAAAATTATTTTTTAAAAAAAGTGAAACTGGTCAAGTCAATAAACATCTTTAAAAGACCTCTGCATTTTCAAATCCTTCCCCCCACCCCCACATCTCACATCCATACACATCTATATGCACACAGCTACAAACACACAGAAACAGTTTTGAAGACTACTGGAAATCAAGTCACTTGTCACCAATATGAAACAATAACAAGGAAGCCTAAGACACTGTTTGATTCAAGAATAGAGAGGTAACAAGCTATTATTTTTGTCCCAATCATATGGTTCTGGGTTCAGTCCCACTGCATGGCACTGTGGGTAATTGATTTCTACTATAGCTTTGGGCCTTCCAAAACCTTGCGAGTAGACTTGATAGATGGAAACTGAAAGAAACCTACTGTATTTATATTTGTGTGTGTTAGTCCTTGACCACCGCCTGACAACTGGTGTTGGTGTAGTTATGTCTCCATAACTTAGTGGTTAAGCAAAAGAGACTAATAGAATAAGTATCAGACTTTTAAAAAAAAAAATGCTGGGGTCAAGTCATTCAACTAAAATTTTTCAAGCATATGCAGGTGTAAAATAGCTCAATAAAAAATTTGTTGTGTTTGTGAGGAGAGACAGATAAACTACCCGCTCACTGAACCTGCCATTACACTAAGAATGAACTCTCTAGTTAACCCACAACCTCACCAAATTCTTCTGGTTCATTTCCAAAATTACTTATGAAGCATACAACTGTTTGGCCTATCACCAAGAACATCTGTAAGCCCTGTTATCTCCTCTTCAATCACTCCACTCCCATAACCAACTAGAGTGGGGTGGAAACGGGAATTAAGCAGAAAATACTTTTTTTTAGCTCACTCACACACACATACAGACACACACACACACACACACACTAAAGATTGTACATGTAAAGGACCCTAATCAGTTAATTCTTCTCTAAAAATTATAGTGGTAACCCTTTTTTATCTGTGGAAATCAGATATGTCCATTCAGAATTTCATTACCCTTAACGACAGAAAACAGCTTTATATATTACTCTATCTTTTGTTGAGGGAATGTCATACTTGAAACTATTTTCTGTTGAGGTATGTCAAGTTTATTGAGGCAACATTACTTATAGAAAATACCAATTCTATTTTTTTGGTAGAAGTTCAACAATGTTTCTTTATTACCCACAAGGGGCTAAACATAGAGGTGACAAACAAGGACAGACAAACGGATTAAGTCGATTACATCGACCCCAATGCGAAACTGGTACTTAATTTATCAACCCCGAAAGGATGAAAGGCAAAGTCGACCTCGGCGGAATTTGAACCCAGAACGTAACGGCAGACGAAATACCGCTAAGCATTTCACCCGGCGTGCTAACGTTTCTGCCAGCTCGTCGTAGAAGTTCAACATTGTTTATGTATTTGCTTTGTAAGATTCCTGATGAGCAATCATATGTTGAAACAGATATTGTTATATTTCAGGATGACTTTTTTTTTTCTTGCCAAATAAGAACATGCAGGATATATTCGTTCTTCATTTCAGACAAAGGAACAATCAAATAAGAACAATAATAAATCTGAAATCTTTGGCACACATTTTGTAACCTCTTCAGTGACTCTCCATCCCACAATAGAACAGGAAGAGACACATGGGATGGAGAGTTGAGGAAGAGGTTACAAGAGGTGATGAAAGAGTTCAGACAAAGGACACTTAAATAAAAGCAATAATAAATCTGAAGTGAAGAACAAATATAAAATGGATGTGCTTATTTGACAGAGAAAAAAAAAATACTATCCCAAAATATAACAATATTTAACTTCCTTACTGGAATAACAATGAATTTAATTTTGCAATGAAAGGATCAAAAGCATTTCAAAAAAAGTTTTATAAAATTTCAAAAACAAACAAACAAAAAAAAGTAATTAAAAAGCTTACATTTAATGAATCGTTGATTCCATGAACTGTCATGATATATTTACTGGTTTCCAAGGATTTTAAAAGAATGTTAAAACCTTGAATGACTAAATTGTTAGGAAAATTCATATATTTGTTTTTCTGAAATTATAAAAATTTATATTAGAATATTCCAAAAAAGTTTTCTAAATTAACACAGAAAATTATTATTTTTTTAAAATCCATCTTTTATGTATTATATGTAAACATTTTCTAATCCTCCAATATATCAAAAAATTTAAGCAATAAAATTTTTGTTATCCTTTTTTATATATATATATATATATATATATATATATATATAGGGAGAGTTTATGAAAAAAACAAAAGACGAAGACAGGTGGTGTACAAAACAAACAGATGTATTAGTATAACGCTCAGGAATAGAAAAAGTCTTTTACGTTTCGAGCCTACGCTCTTTGACAGAAAGCACTCATGAAGGTCATGTTAAATGTAAAGAACTAAAGTTACTTTAAATTCAGGAAACATAAAAGTATTAAGAATCATAAAACAAGAGATGTGCTCCAAGCAATTTGAGTCTGGATCATAGTTTTGAAACCATGTTCTTCACATCTGAGAAAGGAAATCATATTCGCTTTCAGATGTGATGAGAAGTTTCCAAATATGGAATAGTTAATGCAATAGTTTATTGTATTGGGTACGGTGTTGTAACCCAACGCTGACTCTGCTACTGCTTTGATCTACTTCCTACTACCTTAAAAATTGCATGAATTAACAGAAAGGAAAAATACACAAAAATAAGTTTATAAACTATAAAACCAAGCCTTCCTTTGCGGTCTTAGTCTTGTGAGGTACCTTAATAGTGCCAGTGGCATGAAAAAAGCACCCTGTACACTTTGTGAAGTGGTTGGCATTATGAAGGGCATCCAGCTGTAAAAATCATAAGGAAACAGATATACAAAGCAATCCCTGGATCCATCAGATCCTGTCAAACCATCTAACCCATGCCAGCATAGAACAAGTGCTGCTTCTGATGAAGAGAAAGATGAAGTTGTGTATATACAAAAGTTACTTTAGTAAAAAATTTGTTATTCACATATTTAGGACCAAAAGGGAAAAAAGCCAAGAAAGCATTGTTTAAAGTTAAGTGTTTTTCCTCAAAGTTTATACAGCACCAAAGACAGACTGCAAACCAATGGCCACTTTATGAAGATGGGCAGAGCAAAGACAGCTCCTTTCTAGTAACTTCAACTATTAGATTAGCTACTTACATTTGAAAGATCCAAACGGAGGCCATTACATAGGGAATTGTTGCCAATTTGAATTTTGCCATCCAAATAACAATTAATCAACACCGACTTTTCTCCAACTTCAATGTTCTTTTGAATGACACTGTTGATGAGTGTGCTAGTTTCGCTGATGTCTGCTTCAGACTGTAGACAAACCAGAGATTTAAGATAAGAAATATAACATACATAATAGACTGCAGTAAATACATAGAAAAATAAGGAGCATTTTTTTCTTTAAGTTTCTTTTTAATTCACTGTTGTAAAATTCACAATTCCAGTTTTTGGTGGGGGGGGGGGGGTGTGAAACAATCTTTGCTCTTCCTATTACTGACCATTCTAGCATGGAACAAGAGAAGTACCTGTTGCGTATCTTGGGTACAGTGTTTATTCTAAGGTTTAAATTTGTGACTATAATGTGTGAGCATGCCTTTCTGGGAGAAGCAGGCTGCATGAAATTAGGCATGCTATTCTTTAAGTCCCATGAACCACAGGTTGCTCAGGACCGGTTTGTATTTTCTGGTGCCACATACAGTCAATTCAAAATTCTGGCTCCCAAACATGTGTCCTCTCTTTGCCTTTTCTGCAGCTACCACAATGGCCTCTGCTCCTTGTATCTGATTGATTATGTACCACCTCCACTCAGGCATTTCTGATTTACTGGTCTCTTTCTTTCATTAACCACCTTTTTCTTTTGTCAAAATAATTTTACCATTATTAATGTAGCTTTTGGTTTAGAATAAAGCAAAGAGTTTTTGTTTGCATGAAGCTAAGATAGAAGGCTTTAACTTAAATATGAATATTTTAAACTAGTGACTTTGTATCACAGAAACAGGGTATCAGCTTCTGATGGAGTTAATCTCAAAAGGACTAATAACAATAACTTACATCAATATAAGAATGGGTGAGTTTGTGCCAAACCAAATGTTTTGACTGGGATTGAAGTGGGCAGTGGATGATCTGACTGAGGAAGTCTTGAGCTGAATTAGTCAGATAGAGGTATTGGCCACCTTCTATCACACCTAAAATATATATAAAAGATCAATATTTATGTTAATTATGTAATGCATCATAATAAAATGAGTTAAATTAATAGTTATGATTAAAAATGAGAATAGCCATTTATGTATCATACTCTATGTTAATACATCATAGATAAATTTACTGCAATATCTGTCTGAGATAATCTCTCTTATGGACGTTACATGTTTAAAATCACAGTACATGTCAGGGAATATATTTGAAGACACTTGCCAAAGTGCCATGGAGTGCTTACTCAGAATTGCATGATTGCAGAGTAAATTTCTTAACCACGTGACTATACCTGCAACTATGTGTGTGCATATTCCTTTCTCTTTCCCTCTCACATATACATATTTGTGAGAGTGTGTGTGTGTGGTGTGTGTGTGGTGTGTGTGTGTGTGTGTGTGTGTGTGTGTGTGTGTGTGTGTGTGTGTGTGTGTGTGTGTGTGTGTGTGTAGTTGTAATTTACAGTAAAACAAGATGAAACAGGTGTATGAACAACAAGCAGGTGTATTAGTTTGATACTTGGGAAAGTGAGAAAAACTTTTATGTTTTGAGCCTACGCTCCTCAACAGAAAGGAATATGAGGAAACAAACAGAGAGAGAATAAAAAAAAACTTATGGATTTAGTGATCAATAATGGCGACTGATTGGGAAAAAACCCAGTATATATAAGTGTGTGTGTGTGTGTGTGTGTGTGTGTGTGTGTATATATATTTATACATACACACATGCACACATATATATATCTTTTACTTGCTTCAGTCATTGGACTGCAGCCACGCAGGGGCACTACCCTGAAGGGTTTTAGTTGAACAAACCAATCTCAGGACTTATTTTTAAGTCTGGTACTTATTCTATCATTCTTTTCAGCCAAAACACTAAGTTACAGGGATGTAAACAAACCAACACTGGTTGTCAAGTGGTGTTGTGGGACAAACACAAAGAGAGAGAGAGAGAGAAAGGTGGGTATAACTTACTAAAGGGTCAGTGAGTGGTATTTGTTTGCCAAACAGGCAGACAAAAATGTGCATTAGCTGGGCGCAAAATTCAACAACCGAGTTTAGGACCATAGAGTCAGTGGCACAGTAAGTGCACAAGTACTGACTCACTCCAAAAAAAAAAGAATTAAAAAAAGAAATTGCAAAGTAAAATAGTTGATACTTACAAGTCATTATTTTTAAACTATTCAATTCATTCCACAAAATTTGACGCACTTCTTTAGCATTTTGCCAATCTCCACTTCCGTTTTCGTTGATAGGAAAGTCTTTAAAAGAATGAACTCTTTTCCCAGATACGAAATCTTCTTCTGTTATATTGGTAGCCATTGGCAGCAACACATCAAAGAAGAGGGACAACTGAAAATCAGGTAGAATACCTTTAATTAGGGTCTTTTTATTTGTCAATTAACTTTGTATATATATATATGGTAATGGTGCCATGTGAAAAGCACTGGTTTGATGACGATGATGCTCATTTACAGCCATCAAGTAATGCCAAGAACACACACACACACACACACGCGTGTGGACACGATGGGCTTCTTTTAGTTTCCATTTACCAGATCCACTCATAAGGCTTTGGCAGCCCAAAGGTTTTAGTAGGAGACAAGAAGACATTTGCTCAAGGTGCTACACAGTGAAACTGAACCCAAGACCACATGATTGGGAAGCAAGATTCTTAACCACACAGCCTGGTTGCATGGCTACAAAAAGCAAGATCCTGCAAAAGAGTGGTGAGAAGCAAATAAGTAAAAAATAATAACATTTAAGTAGTGCTTCATGTGTCAAATACTTTGGCATATCTGACACACGATTACATATATATATATATAAGTTACAGGTGGCATGTAAAAAGCACCATCCGTCCGTGGCCGTTAGCCAGCTCCGTCTGGCGCCTGTGTGGGTGGCACGTAAAAAGCACCCACTACACTCATGGAGTGGTTGGCGTTAGGAAGGGCATCCAGCCGTAGAAACACTGCCAGATCAGACTGGGCCTGATGCAGCCTTCTGGCTTCACAGACCCCAGTTGAATCGTCCAACCCATGCTAGCATGGAAAGCGGACGCTAAATGATGATGATGATATATACATACATGTATATAGATGATACTTTAATGATGCTTATACCTGTTTTGGCGTTTGTCCACTATCAAGGCCAATGTAAGTGCAACCATCTAATGGAGGTTTCACATGAAATGAAAGAATCTTTTCTGCCACATTCTGTTTGAAATATACCAAACCAGTAACCTGTAGAAAATACAGAATAGAATAACTGTTAAATTAGTATCTCAGTAACCTGTAGGAAATACTGAGTAATAGAATAACTTTTAAATCAATATCACAGTAACCTGTAGGAAATACAGAGTAATAGAATATTAGAATAACCATTTTCAAAACTAGAAAAATGGCCCAGATTGTTGCTGAGATGTTAGCTTTACTATTATTATTAGAGAAAAGGAGACAAGAGGGACAGAAAGTCACTAAAGGGGTCACTGAATGTATGACAAAAGAACTCAGACAAATAAACTGAAAATGATTATAATAAAGATAAAGTGAAGATCAAACAAATAGTGTGTGTGTGTTTAATTGGCAAGAGATAACCATCCCCAAATTATATATATGTGTCCAACCCATGCCAACATGGAAGACGGATGTTAATGACAATGATGATGATATATATAATTTGGGGATGGTTATCTTTTGCCAATTAAACACACACACTATTTGTTTGATCTTCACATATATATATATGCGAAGGCACATGGCTCAGTAGTTAGAGCACTGGGTTTACAATCATGAGGTAGAGAGTTCAATTCCCAAGCAGGGCTGTGTATTGTGTTCTTGAGCAAAACACTTTATTTCATGTTGTTCCAGTTCACTCAGTTGTAGAAATGAGCTGCAACATCACTGATGCCAAGCTGTAGTGGTCTTTGCCTTCCCTTTGGATAACATCATTGGCATGGAGAAGGGAGGCTGGTATGCATGGGTGACTGCTGGTCTTCTACAAACAACCTTGACTGGACTTGAGCCTTGGAGGGGAACTTTCTAGGTGCAACCCCATGGTCATTCATGATTGAAGGAGTTCTTTACTCTTTTATAAAGTAATAAAAGAGAGAAATAGTTTGATGAAATTTTATTTAACAATAAGAAATTTCTAATATCATGAAAAATTGTTTCATAACTTAAAAACATGTAAATAATTTATATTATTATATTTAATAATAAATAAATTACTTACATGCCTGCATTAATGCAAAATACAAAATTCCTTCAAAATAATGCAGAATTTAATCTATACACATGTCACATACAGATATAGAAATAGAGGTTTTTAATTTATCACACATGGTTGGATTGATTTAATGGGACAAAGAAAGGAAAAGAGATCACAGAGTAAGAAATAAAAATACAGAAAGAGAATATGTGGTTAGGACAGGTATTATAAAGGTTTGTTTCTTTGTAAATAACTTACAATTAATGGATTTTCATTTGGGCCAATATATTTCAAAATCTCGTTTTCATCAACTTTATAAAGGATATCCTCAACGAAGCCCTATAAAAGGAAAAAATGACAAAGTAAATATAACAGTGAAGAAAAATCAAACAAAAATAAATAGAAACTTATTCAATTACATATTTTTAACATCCATTTTTCCATGCTTGCATGGGTCAGAGGAGATTGTATGAGGCAGATTTTTCTACAGTTGGATGCTCTTTCTGTTACCAACCCTCACCTGTTTCCAAGCAAAGTAATATTTCTTTTAGTCCTGTGAATATGAAATGCATGATAGCCGTGAATAATGTAGTCCTAGATATGTAATGCCAACTATGGGTGGGATGCTTTTAATGATAGGCCAGCTCAGTGACCTGTGCCTCAACAACAGAAACAAGTGTGAAACCCTTCAATTAAAAAATATCCTCTTTTATTATACAATGTCTAAAAGGCACAAGTGAAGGTGTGAAAAGTTTGCTTCCCAACTACATGGTTCTGGGTTCAGTCCCACTGCATGGCACTTAGAGTGTCTTCTACCATAGACCAAATCCTTGATAATGGATTTGGTAAAGGGAAACTGAAAAAATCCCATTATATGTGTGTGTTATTGTGTCCTTGCTTTGACATCAAATGATACTTGTAAATGAATGTCACAGTCATGCATATAGTGTTCCTTATTTCCAATATTCTGTGGAAGAAAGGCAGCAAGCTGGCAGAATCACTGGCATGCCAGGCAAAATATTTGGCAGCATTTTGTCTATCTTCACATTCTAAGTTCAAATTTCACCGAGGTCAACTTTGCCTTTCATCCTTTCAGAGTCGATAAAATAAGTACCAGTTGAGTACTAGGTCAATGAAACTGGCTTACTCGCTCCCGGAAAATTGCTGGCCTTGTGCCAAAATTTAAAACCTATATTCTGCGAAAGGAGCTCTGGTCATGGAGTAAAATTACTTTACTTGGAAAATCCAGGTAGAAAATTGACCTCAACAAATTCTGTCCAATCTACGATGGTATGGAAAAGTAGATGTTAAAATGATGAGGATGTTAGGAAAGACATTTCTTTATGGTTCTTGATTTACTGAGCTGAAATCGAGCTATTGACAATGCTCCATCTCATTTGCTATTCACTGCATCACCTCTACTCCTTTTGGTCACCTCAAACTCTTGCAATTTACCTGATTCTCTGTTCCTATTCCCTCCATCTGTGTTGCTGCTGTTATTTAACCCTAGGTCAGTTATAAGGATGCTATTTTTTACTTTCTATAAAGTGTATCTAGAACTACATTATTTAATGTATCTTTCATTTTTAAGACAGTAGGATGATAATTTGAGGGAGATTTGGTTGCTATTTGTAGCAGGCTGAACCACTACAACAAGCTCCTTTGTAGATTCATTACAGCCTAAAGCAAGGCATTAGTAAGGTCATCCAAATGTAAATTAAAGAAATATTCTTTTTATTCTTTTATTCAGTCATTTGATGGCGGCCATGCTGGAGCACTGCCTTGAGGGGATTTTAGTCAAACAAATTGACCGCAGGATATTTTTTAAGCCAAGTACTTATTCTATCAGTTTCTTTTGCTGAACTGCTCAGTTATAAGGATGTAAACACACCAACACCGGCTGCCAAGTGGTGATTGGGGGGGGGGTGACAAACACAGACACACATACACATAGATATATACATATCTATATATGATTGGCTTCTTTCAGTTTCTGTCTACTAAATCCACTCATGAGGCTTTGGTTGGCCTGAGGCTTTAGTAGATGACACTTGCCCAAGGTGCCATGCAGTGGAACTGAATCCAGACCCATGTGGTTGAGAAGCAAGCTTCTTACCACACAACCACACCCACATATATATTTGCAACCAAATTTATCAAGAACTATGACTATCACTTAATTATAATGGATGGATGGTAGTCATCAAAGAAATATTGAAGACAAATGGTAACAGCAACCAGAGAAGACCTGCAGTAGATGATAAAACTGGAAGATAAGATGATAGATAATAACCACTGAGGTCCAATAGCTGATGGTAAGGAGTAGAGAAATGTTGATGGTAATCAGTTGATAGTAACCTATGGAGAATCGTTAACAGTAAATGATGGATGGTATATACAATTATGCATAGAAATGAGATAAATAACTTACCTGAGAATCTGTCTTGTATATACCATGGTCTTTGCAGTATGAAACAGTACTTGGAAATGTAACAGCACAAACATCTGCATCTGTCCATTGGAATTCTTGAAAATAATAATAATAATAATAATTATACTTTCTACTATAGGCACAAGACCTGAAATTTGGGAGAGGGGACTAGTTGATTACATAAACCCCAGTATGTGACTGGTACTTATGTCATCAACCCCAAAAAGATGAAAGGTAATGTAAACCTCAGTGGAATTTGAACTCAAAATGTAAAGATGTATATGTCACTAAGCATTTTGCCTGGTGTGCTAACCATTCTGCCAGCTCCCCACCTTATATAATAACGATGATGATGATGATGATAATAATGATGATGATGATCCTTTCTGCTATAGGCACAAGGTCTGAAATTTTGGGTGATTGTCGATTACATTGACCCCAGCGTGTAACTGGTACTTAATTTATCGACCCTGAAAGGATGAAAGGCAAAGTCAACCTTGGCGGAATATGCATGCAGAATGTAAAGATGGATGAGATGCAGCTAAGCATTTCGTCTAGTATGTTAACGATTCTGCCAGCTGGCCACCTTAATAATAATAATAAAAATAATTAATTCTTTTGCTGTTTTTATTTTTAGTTATTGGATTATGATTACAGTGCAGCAGCACTGTCAAAGCCTTAGACAATCATATCAATCCAATACTTGATTCAATCTGGTACTTATTTTTACGAATTTCTATTTTATAAACCTATTTCTTTACTACCCACAAGGGGCTAAACACAGAGAGGACAAACAAGGACAGAAAAACAGAATAAGTTGATTATATCAACCCCAGTGCGTAACTGGTACTTATTTAATCGACCCCGAAAGGATGAAAGGCAAAGTCGACCTCGGCGAAATTTGAACTCAGAACGTAGCAGCAGACAAAATACTGCAAACCATCTCGCCCGGCATGCCAACGTTTCTGCTAGCTCACCGCCATTAAGTTACTGGTCAGAACAGGACACAACATAACGGTTTCTCAACCAGCGTAAACATAAACACACACAGATCTATGTAATGTGTACATACACACACATACAAATATGTAGGTGTATATCGATGAAAGGCTTCTGCATAGTTTCCATCTTCCAAATTCTGGCATAAGGTATTGGTCACTCTAAGGATATATGGCAAAAGACACTTGTATATAAGCAGTTAAAATATCTGGTGGTCATTGTAACTTTTATAAATCAGGTATTAAGACTTGCCAAAAATATTTTTTTACATAGGTGCAGGCATGGCTGAGTGGTAAGAAGCTTGCTTTCCAATCAAATGGATTCAGGTTCAGCCCCACAGCCCCAGGCTGACCAAAGCCTTGTGAGTGGATTTAGTAGATGGAACCTGAAAGAATCCTCTTGTATCTAAATGTCTATCCATCTGTGTGTGTGTGTGTGCTTGACAACCGGTGTCGGTATGTTTACATCCCCATAACTTAGCAATTTGGCAAAAAAAATGGACAGAATGAGTTTCAGTTGATTCAGTCGACTAAAATTGTTTGAGGTGGTGCCCCAGCATGGCCAGTCTAATGACTGAAACAAGTTAAAAATAAAGATAGTTATTAATTTAGACATAAACTTTATTCATAGCTTAATAGATAATTAAGAAATTCTTTGACAATAATACGTACTAGCACCCTCAGGAACACATAACATCATATCTGTGCTGCACACCCAGATACCAGGGGGAGCATATTGAGCAATCTGTGAAAAGAAAGCAAACATTTAAAGAAATATCATCACCATCGTTTAACATCTGGTTTCCATGCTGGCATGGGTTGGACAGTTTGACATGAAGCTAGCCAGACTCCAACTGCCTGTTGTGGCAGGTTTTCTACAGCTGGATGCCTTTCCTAATGTCAACACTTAACAGAATGTTCTGGGTGGTTCTTAGGTGCCACTGATATGGGTGTGTTTATGCAGCACTGGCATGGGTACATTGACACAGCATGGGTGCATTAACACAGCACTGGCACCAGCACCCGAAAGGACAAGCCTGTATGTGTGGAAGACAGCGATTTTACTTAGCTTGATATGTCTTATCAAGTACAATAGATACAGCAAACAAAAAAGAAAAAAAAAAAAGAAATATGGGTAAAAATGATGAAATCTATAAATGGTGTGGCCAAGCATCACAAGAGAGGAGGCTGCTTTGTTAGGTCTTCTTGATCAGAAGCAACATGGGACTGAGCCACAACATGATGCTAAAACCTCAATGGTAGAAGAAAGATCTATATAATGGCTGTGCTGGTAAGGATATTTAATACATACAGAAGACATTTCCTGGGTGTCAAAAGTAACATATACTGATAGCAGAAGGAATGTGCAGCAGAGAAGTTGAGAGAACATAGTGAGGTCAGATCTGTAGACTTTAGATCTCTTGTATGCAATGATGCCAGATCAAAAGAAGTAGTGGTATCTGACATGGTTAGTTGTATGTGTGTTGTTGATTTAATACTGACTCAGTTCTATATGACAACATAAAGACAATGAGGGGGCCTGTATGCCATCACTCAATCTGCTAGAAATAGTGGCCAAGTCTCCCTGGGCTAAATTAGAGAGAGAGAAGAAAGAAGGGTATATTGGATAATGTAGTACTAGGTAGAATCTGTGTTGTCTTTATCTGCATTGAGCTGGGACTAAGTAACAATATGAAGACAAAATTTCACTAATGAGAAATGTATATAAACAGCTTTAAAACATTGTACTCGATAAGTAAATATTAGTCTTAAATTACCGTTATGAATAAATTCTTTTATTCTTTTATGTGTTTCAGTCCAAAGGCTGTGACCATGCTAGGGTATGTATTTTAATTTCACATATTTTAAAAATTAATAACCATTTTAACTGCTGAATGGCTTAGAATGAGATGAAACCCATTTTTGTCAATCAGTAAAGCTGAATCAGATACAGTTATTCACTTTGTCCAGGATAATTACATTGATTGCAGCAAGGTTCAATCCAATGCCAATTTCTTATGATGGTTTTGCTACTCAGTAGTTTTGATCTGTTCAGATACAATACAAATCAAATGATGAATGACTCGACTATGTTCAAAGACTTGTATCATTTTTAATTCTTAAGTAGGATGGTGTCACATGCCAGTTTTACCAACAGACACAAAACACAAATTGACAGTCATGTTGTTTGACTTTTGTTTAATCTTAGCATTTAATACTTTATCAAAGATTACCGGATGCAAGGTCAAAATTGCTGATTTTTATTATAAGGTTTTCCGGGCTACAAGTAACATCATCATCATCATTTAACGTCCGCTTTCCATGCTAGCATGGGTTGGACGGTTCAACTGGGGTCTGGGGAGCCCGAAAGCTGCACCAGTCCAGTCAGATCTGGCAGTGTTTCTACAGCTGGATGCCCTTCAGTGCAAAAAAATGAAACAGCAGCCATATTAGGGAACCACCTTGAAGAATTTAGTTGAATACCAGTGCTTATTTCAAGTCTGGAACTTATTCTATTGGTATGTTTTTGCCAAGCCATTGTTATGGGGATGTAAACAAACCAGCAACAGTTGTCAAGTTGGGGGTGGAGATAAACACAATATACACACACAACAGGCTTCCACAGTTTCCATTTACCAAATTCACTCACATGGCACTGGTCAGCCCAGGGTTATAGAAGACACTTGCCCAAAGTGCCATGCAGTGGAACTGAACCTGAAACCATGGACTACAAAGTGAGCTTCTGAACCACACTACCATGCCAGCACCTATGCATGTATACCTACATAAACCCATACTATATTATTTCTACCAGGACACCTGATGAAGGTGGGAGAGTAAATCAGCCGAAACGTTGTGGTAACAACAAACAAAATGAGGACACATATCTGTCCAATGTAAATGATTTATACCAACATTCATTACATATTTCATTAAAAGATATGAAGAATTATTTTGTTAAAGTAGCTTCAAAGTTAAATAATGGTAAGAAAATTACTTACATTTTCAGTTATAGTTTTGTAAGTAATGTCAATAAGACAGAGAAGCGAGTCATAACTTGATTTCTGGTATTTCACAGGTAATGGAAGGAAAGCGTGTCTACAGGAACTGTAGGGATAACATCGACCCTGAAATAAGAAAAATTAAAAAGCACATTAGAAAGATTTTCTTTCATAGAACAGGGATTAAAATAATATCAGTAGGTGTCTATAAGAATTATATATATATATATATATGTATATATATATATATATATATGCATATTCACACATCTATATGCATACCTATATGTATACATACACACATCTACATGCATATATATATATATATATATATATATATATATATATATATATATATATACACACGTGTACTCCTATGTGCATTTAAAGACACATGCATTATATAAAGATAGCATGGTGTGATCTGCCTGTTGTTTCTACCAAATACAGGTTGGTTTGCTTAGTACACTTGTTAGTTTATTGAAATTTCAGTATAAGGTGTCAATGCAGTTATGCACTTTATAAGAAGAGTTGAAATTAATGCTTGCAAGATGTCACAGTGGTTTTGGTAGACGGAAACTGAAAGAAGCCCATCATATGTATGTATATGTATATATGTGTGAGTGTGTTTGTGTCTGTGTTTGTCCCCCCAACATCGCTTGACAACTGATGGTGGTGTGTTTACTTCCCTGTAACTTAGCGGTTTGGCAAAAAGACCGATAGAATAAGTACTAGGCTTATAAAGAATAAGTCCTGGGGGTCGATTTGCTTGACTAAAGGCGGTGCTCCAGCATGGCTGTAGTCAAATGACTGAAACAAGTACAAGAGTAAAAGAGAGAGAGTAATAAGACCAAGGCATGAAAACTGAATTGCTTATCCTAGTTTACCACCTGATGCACACTTGAAGATGTGTTCTGTAGCCTACATGAATTGTAACTCAGCACCACATGTGAGCTTTAGCTTATGTAATGATGAACAGATATGAAAATTTGTCAAGTCTGGGGACGCATAGAAAAGGGATGCCAGCTGGAGAATTGCCAGTGTTATTTCCCTATTGAAAAGGGATCAACAGCACATCAGTTAGTAATTGTCCAGTCAATCTGAATAGTTTTTATAGTTGAATATTAGTTGCTGAAATAGGGGTCACCATCTATTTTCTTACTTTCTATAAATATGATTAAATCCTTATAATTGTCTTTCCTGCTCAGTTCCTCATTATGCATGTCAAGTAAAACCGAGTTATAGACATCTTTCAAAGACACATTGGCACCTAATAGGATTGTTTTAGATTGTAATATAATGAAGTGTTTTAGTTTTGTAATGACATACACAGAATCTACTAGAAAAATGACAAAAATCAGTATAATCCAAAGTTAGAATTTAAATACAGACTATTAGTGAGAAAAAAAAAAATCAAAGTAGAAACGTTACAATTTCTGACAGGAAATTGAAAAGTGTTTTGATTGATTAATTAATCAACTATGTTATTGATCTGCTGAGAAGTAACGACTGGTTTTTAACTAGCAAATTGATTTTTTAAAAAATTCTGAACCCCAACCATTTTTTTTTTTTTTAAGTTAATTCAATTCACTTTAAGTTATATCTTTGGATAACACTACTATACTGAATTAAAACATTTTTTAAAGACAATTTTTGTAGTAATCAGACCTTTTCCATTGAAATTGCTAAATACAGAAAAGATTCTTGAAATGCAGTGTTATATTTAATCTGCTAAACCAAGAACTGGTTTTGACTAATTTTAGAATAACTATATGAATTGGGGATTATTACCTGATATGTTACCTGATATGGTGTCTTGATTATTATTCTGATTGATAAAATTGTTTTCTGAAATATTTAGCTAATATAGGAGCCAATAATATTCAACTTGATAATGTATGAAGATAATCATTAGAATTTAATTAGATTAGTTGTAACCTGTGTTGGTTCAAATCATTTCAGAAGGAACAAATGTACAAAGTGATAGTGAAGACAACATTCCTTAACTCATAAGATTATTAAGGCACCTGTGAACACTTCATCTTATTTACACAACACAACTGCATTTTATGTGGCACTGGCATCTGTAAAGGACAAGCCTGTCTGTATGGATGGCCAGGATTTTACTTAGCTTGCCATGTCTTCTCAAGTACAGAAAATCAGCACAATTCCTTGTTCTTTGTTGTTTGTGAATGGAATTATAAGGAGAAAAAGAAATACAACTTACACTGTGAAGGATAAGTATGTAGCAGTTTTGGAGAACATCAGCATTAATAGCCTGAAAGACAAGAAATTTATCAGTTTTTACTATATTTAAAGAAAACCATGGGAATATTTTTCATCAAACTTTTGTTGATTTTTCAACAAACACTCAATGGCATAATTGAAACATTTTCTTAGATGTCTTTTGAAATTCTTTAAATGAAATTTCAAGTATCTTTTTGTCATCGCTCTACTTATTAGTTATAGAAACAGCAGCAAACAGCAGTAGTGGTGGTAGCAATGACTATGATAACACCACCAACAAATGTATGGTGATGGAACTTCTATGTGGTTGCTTGGTCTGCTAGAAATAGCAGCCAAATATAGATGTAGACATCACTGTGTGGTAAAGAAGTTTACTTTACAACTCTGTCATTGTAGGTTTAATCTTACTATTTAGCATCTTGGTTAAGTGTCTTCTCTCACAGCCAGGTTAATCAACGCTTTATGAGTAAATTTTCAGTCAGAAACCTGTGAAAATCTGTCATATACATCATCATCATCATTTAGCATCTACTTTTTCGTGCTTGCATAGGTTGGATGGAATTGGCTGGATACACTTCCAGCAGCTAACCCTTACCTGTTTCCAAGCAAGGTAATATTTCCTCATGGCCAGACATGTTTTTCACAGATGATTGGAAACAAACAACTTTGCTTGTATGACAGTGATGCTCATTTACAGCCATCACATGATGTCTACACAAGGGTACACATAAATGCATGTGTACACACATACGTGCTTGAACAGAGACGTGTAAATTTGTGGTGCATCCAAGAAGTAAGGTAGAGAGGAAGTTCTGCAAGGTTCCTCACAGGCAAAGAGCATAGGTATAAGATTTTCTGGGTAGGGAACACTGAAAGGGTCGGTGGGGCATATGTATACTTCTTGCAGAGAAATTGGTTGATAAGGTAATCAAGGTAAGTCAGAGTCTGTGATAGAATACTTAAGCTTAGATTAGTGCTTGCAACATGGATTAGCAACCATTTTCTTGGCTTATGCTCCTCAACCAGGGCTACCTGATGAACAGAAAATCGATTTTATGACACCCTCTTGCAGACTACCCCATCAATGAATGACAGAGACCTTCTCTTTGTGGCTGGTAACTTCAATGGACATGTTGGACAACATGCAGGGGGCTTCCATGGTGGCTATGGATTTGGTTACCGCAATGAGGAAGGAACCAACTGCTGGAGTTCTGTGATGCAAATGATCTTATGGTCGTAATTTACAACTTCAGGAAACCTGCCAGTCACCTATTCACCTACCAGTCAGGTGGACACACTAGTCAGATTGACTACATCCTCACCAGGAAAGGCCAAAACCTTCCCAGGTGAAGAATGCATTCCACAACATAGGTTAGTAGTTAGTGACTTTAGGATCAGGGCTAAATGGGTGCCCAGACGATGACCAGCATGGAAAAGAAGTATCTGGAAGCTTAAGGACCCTGTGAATGGACAGAGATTTAGAGACATATTACTCGAAGCATTTGCCAAAATAGAGAAGGATATAGCATCACCTAATGTGTAAGACAACTGGAGGTTCCTACGGGAGAACCTGTTGAGGACCACTGACCATATCTGTGGATGGTGCAAAGCCCCCTCTCAACCTAAGGTAACATGGTGGTGGAACTATGTAGTTGACAGGGACATTAAGGAAAAGAAACAGGCATGGAAGGACTGGAAGAACAGTGGTAGCAGGGAATTGTATCAGATTGCCAGTAGGGAAGATAGGAGACAGATTTACTTAGCCAGAGGGGAAGCAGATAAGATAAACTTTGCCAATGTTTTGTGCTGTGAGGACCAAAAACTTGAAGTGTTTCATGTTGCAAGACAGAGTATGAGAGAGAATCATGATGTCATAGGAGAGAAATGTGTCCACATGGATGATGGCTCACTTGCATTTAATGAGGCTGCAAGGAGACGGACTTGGAGACACCACTATGAAAGGTTGTTAAATGAAGAGAATGCATGGGAGAAAGAGAGCCTGCCAAATGTCAACCCAACAGAGGGACCAGCTATCCAAATTGACAGTACCTTGGTAGATAAAGCAATTAAGGGTATGAAGACAGAGAAAGCCCCCCAGCCCATCAGGAATCACTGCAGAGATGCTTAAAATATCTGATGGTGTCAGCTATAGTTTAGTCACTCATATAGACAATCCAATGATACATGAAGGAGTCATACCCAATGATTAGTGAAGCAGTACCATAGTTAACTGCTACAAAGGTAAAGGTGATGCATTAGATATGAATAATTACAGAGGTACCAAGTTGTTGGATCAGGTAATGAAAGTCACAGAGAGGGTCACAGCCCAACTAATTAGGGAGAGAGTTAGTTTAGATGAGATGCAGCTTGGGTTTGTGCCAGAGAGAAGCATGATATGCTATATTTGTAGTAAAACAGCTGCAGGAGAAATACCAAGCTAAAGTTAAACTTTTGTACTTGGCTTTCGTTGACATAGAGAAAGCCTTTGACAGGATCCCCCGATCCCTTATCTGGTGGTCAAAGCAGAAACTAGAGATAGATGAGTGGTTAGTGAGAGTCGTCCAAATCATGTACAGGGGTGCTGTCAGTAAGGTGAGGGTAGGCAACAAGTATAGTGAAGAATTCCGGGTAGGGGTCCAAAGATCAGTCCTCAGCACCCTCTCATTCATCATAGTCCTCCAGGCAATAACAGAGGAATTCAAGACAGGATGCCCCTGGGAGCTCTTCTATGCTGAAGACCTTGCTCTAATAGCTGAGTCACTATCAGAACTAGAGAAGTTTCAGGTGTGGAAGCAAGGACTAGAATCGAAGGGCCTTAGAGTCAATCTAGCAAAAACCAAAATCTTAGTAAGTAGGAAGGCAGATAAATCACAAAAATCTCTTCAGGAAGATGGCCCTGCTCAATCTGTAGAAAAGGTGTTGGTAGAAACTCCATATAACGTACCTGGTGTAAGATATGGACACATAAGAGTTGCAGCAATATCAAAGTAAGGCTAACTGGGAAGGTAGTTTTTGTGTGTGGCAAATGTACAGGGGCAATAAACACTGAAAGTGTGCAGAAAACAGTTTCCGTCACATGCCAGGGGGAAAAACTAGAAGTAGTTGATAGCTTTCATTACCGAGGTGACCAAGTTAGTAGTGAGGGTGGATGCTCTGAGAGCATAGCTACTAGAATAAGAATAGCCTGGGCAAAGTTCAGAGAGCTCCTAACCTCTGCTGATAACAAAGGGCCTCTTGCTCAGAGTGAAAGGTGAACTGTATGACATGTGTGCAAACAGCCATGCTACATGGCAGTGAAACATGGGCTGTGACTACTGATGACATGCTAGAAATAACAACCAAATCTACCAAACCATTTTAAGGACTACATTGAATGTGGATCTTTGATTACAGGTCTGCATGATCAAGGTTGATCAGAGGTTAAACAACTTTCTCAAAGCTTCTCTAGACTTTCTTGTTATGGCATCAATACCTGCAATAAACAATAAGACTCAACCAATTCCTTACCGTATATCCTTTTTTAGCACAGATATGTTCAGTAACAGCCAACAAAGCATTAATTGTTGCTCCTCCACTTCCAACATTTGATTTTGGATCTTCAATGGTTAGCAAAATTACATCTTTTGGGAATAAGCCTTTCGCTTGTCTTATATCCAATTCTGAAATTAATAGATAAAAAAATGTATAATATGGAATGGTGACTAGGGCTGTGGATTAAAATAATGTAGAAGTGTCAGGAGAAAAGCAAACTTTATGAGTAAAGGAATGTGAAATGGTTACTTGCAAGAAAAACAGTGCAAATGACCTGGGAGCACAGCTGATATAAAAATCCTTAGATGCACTCAGGACTGAGTAAATACAATTTTATACCTAACATAACAACGACATATAGTCTATCATAAAATATTCAAAATTATTGGGCCTGACATTCGATTGAATTAACTGACATTGAACACACCATAAAACATTGAAGCAAAAGCACACTAAATCATTGAACACATTTAAAACATTCACTACATCCACACAAGATCAACAGAAAAAAACAAACAAACAAAACCATTGTGACTCTTTAGAATATACAGCTATGCTCTGGTCTCCAATCACTCTCACTCACTCACTCACACACACACACACACACATACACACACGGCATGCAATAATGATAATGGAAACTGTGACAACATCAATAATAATCTGGGTGGTGATGACAGGGGTAGATGTGAAAATGTTACAACTTCTCATAAAAGGACCCAAAGTAAATTTTTGAGTTATCCTTTGTAAAAAAAAAAAAAAATGCATCTTGTACGCCATCAAAATGGGTAATTTGAATTCAACATTTTTTTTGATTTGGTAACTTAGAATTTTAAAAAGTTTCTATTAGCCAGGAGAAATTTTCATAGAGGTGAGAGGGCACTGCTCATAACCTTTTTTTTCTCTGAAATTGGTAGTAGGAATGGATAAGATTATTAGCAAACCCGAGAGCTGGTTGAAATGCTTAAAGCATAGTGAACTTAACTAAAGGCACTCAAAGACCAAGGGGTGGCGTTAAACTGGGCAAAGGATTACACCAAACTCCCTTCTAGACAAATTCTACAAAGAGAATAGAAATTTCCATAAATGGCTTTAATAAGTTTATTGCAGATGAAAGAAAGTGGAAACAGAAACAAAGAAAAGTTTATAGCAAGAATTTAGAATAAATATTACAGGGATGTACTTGCATAGTAAGTGACTTGATCTCAGATCATGTGCTGACACAAAAACAATTGCAGTGTGGAAGATATTTATAAACCATTTAAGAACACACAAAAGCCATTAATTTCACTTCAACATTTGAATTTAATTTGTGTCAAAATATTTTCATCACTTTGAAACTGTGACCCGTTCACTGACAAAACTTCATGCTCACAGGTCACAGTTTCAATGTGACGAAAATATTTTGACACATATTAAATTCAAATGTTGGAATGAAACTAACGGTTTTAGTGTGTTCTTAAATGGCTTATAAACATCTTCCACACTGCAATTGTTAGAAAAAATATTCGCAAATATTTACCTTGTTGCACAGATTGTGACCATTGGTTATCAGAGCAGGTAAGCACAATAGCAGTCCACTGGAAGTTGGCCTGATTAGGCTCCATATCATTTTCTTAAAAGAACTGACCTGAAAATATACAAAAATATTGCGAGATTGTAGATTCAATGAAAACTGAACAGAAATCAAGATTGAGCGTGTTTGATTGATCTGTTGGAATTAACAGTTAAATCTCCCTTAAGTTATACCCAATCATCATCATTTAACATCTGCTGTCCATGCTACAATGGATTGAATGGGTTATCACAGTTCAAGTCAAATTTTATTGAGAGTTACTGTTATCCTTGATGGGACAGAGAACCATTGTGCATCTGAATTTTGTCAGATTCTACAGCTGGATGCTCATCCCAACAAGAGAGTTTGTTGTGCCCACATAAAATTCATTCCTCGAGAAAAAAAAAAAGAATAAATGTTTCTTTCCAGTTCTTTATATTCTGAGTTCAAATTGCACTGGAACTGACTTTGCCAAAATATCCACCCAAAAATCAATAAAACAAATTGTAGTACTGTACCAGAGTTGATCCCTTTTACTATACACCCATGTATCTTGTAACACAAGATGCAGTTTAAAAGTTTAGTTATTATTTTAACGTCTAAGGTTTAATTATTTTTAATCGTCTATGACATGTGACTTTTAATCAATTTTTATCATTTAACGACCAAAGTTTACTAAATGCTTGATAATTTCAATATTTACTTGCAGGCAAAAACGTTAGGAGTGTCAAGCAGAAAACAATCTATCGAGTTCACAATATTATCTCTATAGGACATATACAAGTGGAAAGTTGGACATATGTATGTTTGCCTTTGTGACTTATAATATGAAGGTACAGGAGTGGCTGCATGGTGAGAAATTTGCTTCTCAAATACATGGTGCAGCCCCACTGTGTGGGGCAACTTGGGCAGGTACCTGCTATAGCCTAGGGCCGTCCAAAGACTTGTTGGGGGATTTGATGGACAGACACTGAAAGAAACCCATTGTACATATACATACGCATGCATACATGTGCATATGCAAACATACATACATACACATACATACACACATATACATAAATACACACATATACACACAGGCAGAAAAAAGGAAAATGTCCCTTGCATTTGAAAACTATGGAAATATATTTTTTTAAAAAAACATTTCATTTAATTTTTCAATGCCTGAAACCGGTACTAAATTGTTCTTCATGACAAAATTATTTTAGCATTTTCTACCGTGTCTTATTTTCCATATACACACACACATACATATATACATACACACACACTCCCATAAGTACATACTCACATACATACAAGAACACACACACTTTTCTACTCTAGGCACAAGGCCCAAAATTTTGGTGGAGAGAGCCAGTTGAGTAGATCTACCTCAGTACACAACTGGTACTTAATTTATCAAACCTGAGAGAATGAAAGGCAAAGTCAACCGCAGCAGAATTTGAAATCATAACGTAAAGACAGACGAAATACTACTAAGCATTTTGCCCAGCATGCTAATGTTTCTGTTGGCTCGCCACCTACATACATACATGTATACACACACACATCACCGTTTAACGTCTGCTTTCCATGCTGGCATGGGTTGGACAGTTTGACCAAGGACTCTAATCTGATCTAGCAGAGTTTCTACAGCTGGATGCCCTTCCTAACACCAACCACTCCGAGAGTGTTGTGGGTGCTTTTTACGTGCCACCAGCATGAGGGCCAGTCAGGCGGTACTGGCATCGACACTCAAATGGTGTTTTTTATGTGCTATCTGCACAGGAGCCAGTCTAGAGGCACTAGCAACAACCTCGCTCAAATGTTGTTTTTCACGTGCCAGTAAGGCAACGCTGGAAATGATCACGCTCAAATGGTGCTTTTTATGTGTTACCGGCACAAGAGCCAGTCATTGGCCTTGGCAATGATCATGCTCGGATGGTGCTTTTAACGTTCCACTGGCATGGGTGTCAGTCAGGTGGTACTGTCATCGGCTATGTCAGCAAATTTGATTTTGATTTCACTTGCCTCAACAGGTCTTCGCAAGCAACGCATAAGTAGGCTGGTTACACCACTGGCATAGGCCACGGGTTATAGTCTCACTTGTCTTGCCAGGTCTTCTCAAATATCCAAAGGTCTTGGTCTCTAGTCATTGCCTTAGTGAGGCCCAGTGTTTGAAGGTTGTGCTTCACTACCTCATCCCAGGTCTTCCTGGATTTCCCTCTTCCACAGATTCCCTCAACTGCAAGGGTGTGACACTTTCACACAGCTGTCTTCATCCATTCGCACCACGTCCATACAAGCACAGTCTCTCTTGTACACCACATCTGATGCGTCTTAGGTTCAACTTTTCTTTCAAGGTGCTTACACTCTGTTGTGTATAAACACTGACATTACACATTCAACGGGGCATACTGGTTTCATTCCTTGCAAGCTTACACATGTCCTCAGCAGTCACAGCCCATGTTTCACTGCCATGTAGCATGGCTGTTCGTACACATGCTTCATACAGTCTACCTTTTACTCTGAGTGAGAGGCCCTTTGTCACCAGCAGAGGCAGGAGCTCTCTGAACTTTGCCCTGCTACTGACTTGGTCACCTAGGTAATGGAAGCTCTCAATTACTTCTAGTTTTTCTCCTTGGAATGTGACAGAAGTTGTTCTCTGCACATTTCCAGTGTTTATTGCTCCTGAGCATCTGCCACATACAAAAACTATCTTCCCAGTTAGCCTTCCTTTGATATTGCTGCACCTCTTATGTGTCCATAGCTTACATTGGGTACATCTTTCGGAGTTTCTACCTATGCCTTTTCTACAGATCGAGCAGGGCCATCTACCTGAAGGGATTTGTGGTTTGTCTGCCTTCCTACTTATTAAGACTTTGGTTTTAGCTAGGTTGACTCTAAGGCCCTTCGATTCTAATCCTTGCTTCCACACCTGTAACTTCTATATATACACATGCACATATATACAAATACACAAACACGTACATATATATATATATATATATATAGTTTACTTAATGCCCGACACGTTTAACATTTACTTGCAAGTAAAAACGTTAGGAGTGTGATGCTCAAAACGATCCATCGTCTGTCGTTACATGGTACAGCCTTACAACAGCTGTGATGCTGAAATATACACTTGAGTTATCTTTCTTACATAAGACGTGATAACTTTTAACATGCTCACATATTTCTAGAAGCAGTGGTATGATAATAGGTTTATAACCCAAATGTGGGTCATACAATAGTTTTAGCAGGTTACGTCGACATTTCTACATGTTTTTTAGGACAAAGTTGCATGCAGATCTTGTTTTTATTTGTAACTTAATTTCATATTTTTATCTTCTGCAACGGCAAGTGACCGTTGTTTTTAAAAGTAGGTTGCATTATCATACCTATACTTGATTAGCATGTTTATCTTTATTTACTTGACAGACGATAGAAAGATATATTGTGAGCAAAAATAGGAAGAGTTTGTGTAACTTCTTATTTCCTATGTTTAGAAGCGAATCACATTTGTTCATTTTTCTAGCTTGTGTAAAATTAGTTTCTTTTTGCTTTTCGTCTTTCTAATCATATAACGGAGAAAGTAAAAGGTTAAAACCAAAGAACAAAATATATATAAAAAAATTAAAACTTCCAATTAAAAAAAACTACTGTAATTTCTTTTCTCTGAAAACTAATATTTTTCTTTCTCAGTCGACTCGTGAGGCGGGTCTAATAGTAACTATTTACCTAAAAACTCTGATGTATTTGCCATCAAGTAACAGAGATAAACAATAACATTTATTCTTCGAATCTATACAAAGAATAATTTCATGTTCCTCTATCTTCGTTCGTGAAACATTAAGTTTTAATAACGTTTCTTGGATTCGATTTCATAAGAAGATAGAATTGAATAGAAGTGAAATCGGTCTCGAGCAATCACTGACACGAAATAAAGCATGTGTTATTAGAGTAATTACAATACAGTAGGACGGAGTTGTGTTTCTCCGGGCTCCTCCCATTGCGACTACAATTAAACGACTATTGTGTTTATATATAAATTGGGCACCTTAAATGTTTTTAAAGTCTTACCTTTAACAAAACTGATATTTCAGTATTATTTTGTATAGTGGTAAACCGAAAAACTGTTTTTGTTTTGAAAAAAATACTTTTTTACTCTATTTTTGCGGTTAGCTTGTTTTGTTCAGGGGGGTTTTTTCGGGGAAGACACCCGCTTTAATTACCAGAGTTACTATTGGAAGTGAAGGGACGTAACTCGACGCACCGAGCGTCACAGCACAGCTATTTATTTATTCTTTGTAAGGTAACACGAACAGGGTAGTTTTGGAATAGTTATCTCTTGAAGTTCCCTAAGAAAGGAAAAGGATAGTATTTTTTTCCTTTATGTTATTGTAATCTTTTCCATATAACAGCAGTAACGATTCTGGAACATCTTTGGTGTAGTTTTGGAATAGCTATCACTATCTCATGGAGAGGGAAAAGATCACAGAATTGGAAGGTCTCGCACGAAAAATATTTTTAAAGTCAGATCTTATCATCAAGATGTGTGTGTATTCATGTGTCGTATGTATCTATATGTAGTACATTATATATCATCATCGTTCAACATACGTTTTCCATGCTGGCATGGGTTCGACGGTTCGACTGGGGTCTGCACCAGGCCCCAATCTGATCTGGCAGAGTTTCTACAGCTGGATGCCCTTCCTAATGCTTTTTACGTGCCTCCAGCACGAAAGCCAGTCAAAGTGGCACTGGTATTGGCCACGTTCTTTTTATGTGAAGTGATGTACAGATATTGCAATGCGTGTGTGTGGTGTGCATCTATATACCTGTACGGTCCACTTGTGTATGGAAACACAGAGTATGAAAATCTGTGTTCAGGTACCACTTTCAACTCTCACCTTGATCAATCTGATCAATTTTCAGGTGTCACCTACTTTCAGCTAGTGCAAAATTCTTGGGGGACTGGATCGATGCCCTGCCTGTGGCCAATATTAGAAGTCTACTCAGTCTAGATGAACTTCACATCTCCATTGCACTCAGAGTGGGAGCCGACGTCTGCAGGGGACTAAGATGCCACTGTGGTAGACCCCTCGACCTAATAGGTCTTCACTGTCTGTCTTGCTAACTAAATGTTGGTCGCTTCATTCCTCACAAACTAAACTTCATCATTAAGCGAATCCTGGCTCAGATTAATATTCCCTCAGTTCTGGGTCCATCGGGCTTATCCAGAAGTGGTGGCGTAGTGTAGATTCAAGTGAAATTTCTTTCCCATTTATTATATATAGGTGCATTCAAACATAGCAGCTAGCCTATTTTAGAAGTATAACCAATTTATTACACATAAATTTTAAAAACAAGGGTCATATGGGCTCCAGTTGAGAACTGCTGAGCTACAAGAGTGTAGGGAAAAAGCCCCTAAGGATAAAATACCCCTAGGACTAAAAAAAAAAAAAACCCCACAAATTTTTAAATCATAATTTTTAAAGGTGGCAAGCTGGCTGAATCGTTAGCACTTTGGACACATTTTGTCCATCTTTATGTTCTGAATTCAAATGCTGCCAAGGCCAACTTTACCTTTCATCCTTTCAGGGGCCAACAGAATAAGCACCAGTTGAACACTGGAGGAAGGGGGGAGGGGTCGATGTAATCGACTAGCCCCTTCCCCTCAAATTTCAGGCCTTGTACCTATAGTTGAAAAGGTTATTTGTAGTTTATGAACACTTCAGGATGTAAAATATCCTTTTCTACTCTAGGCACAAGGCTCAAAATTTCTACCTAGACTTTTTTTCCTTATACATATCAACTTGTGTGTTCCTTTTCAACCTTCTGAACAATATATATATATATATATATATATATATATATATATGTTTGTGAGAGAGAGGGAAAGTTAGGCGACTGCATAGTCAATGCTACGCGTTTACAAAGCTCCTGTTATTGTTATATCTGAATTCTCATCTTCCTCAAGTATTATGACTTCAGGGGAAATACATAATAGGAACACACCAGTTTTCTGGAATCATAATGACATTTAGAGACAATTACTAGCAGACCTTTATCTCCTATTATAATTCTATTAGCATCTACGAAGCGTTATATAAATAAATTCCAGTATTATATGGGACTTTATTTTACTTCAAAGTTATGGGGAGTTTTTGAACTCGACGTAAAGAACCATAACTTAGCGCCAGCTACCAATTTCTTGTAACTATATTATTGTACAACTTTAAAGCATGTGTACAAATATATAAGCAAAGGGAAAAAATGACGGATCTTTTCGGTTTGAACGGCAGTTTTTTCTAGCGGTGTCATAGGAAATTGTCACCCATAATTATGACCCTAGTATCGATCTATTGCATTTCAATCTCTTTTAGGGTTAGGGTAATTAGGGTTAGGGGTGGGGGAAGGGTATCTTTTTGCTTCAGAAATGTAAATAAACCCAATCTGTTTCTTAAACGAGGGACATATTCATACGGCACAGAATGCTTTTTACCTCAATAGACGTCACTTATTGGTTGAAATTGCAGAAATTGAAGAAAAAACAACAAATATCTTACAAACTATAGAATTTTCTCAATAAAGCCAAGAGAAAAAGATGTTTTATAAACACATTCTACCAGTATACGAAGTTTAAAAGTATTTAGTTACGTGGAAATTATTTAAAAAAAACTGCCGTTCAAACCGAAAAGATCCCAACTTGGCGATCTTTCGTCTCTAGTAGACCTTTCCGTCGATTTCCGTAGATTTTTTTTTTTTTTTTACATATGGGCTTGCGGGAACTTTTGAAGTAATATACATACATATACACATACACGGAGTAAAAAATTTCAGTTATCTCTTTCTTTCACACATTACTGTCTCTTCACACACACTAACAGAAGCACTTCACTTACACAACATACTGTGTCTCCCATGATTGCCAGCAACCAATAAAACATTGTTATCTTGTGCTTAGCATGTCATTTTTGCAGCCTTTAATCAGTTAATGTTCAAAGTTTACTAACTAACACCTACTTCCGGAGAGAATTTATCAGTCGTAGTTTTTATTACTAATTTGCTTCCTATAAGTAGGCTATCAAGTGTCATAAGACTCAACCGTTACAAGCGACGAACTACTGAAACAATGCAGCCAGACAAGTAAGTAGTGATTTTTAAGGGAATCGACCGAAGTCCCTTTTCTTACATTAAAAAAATACCTCAAAACTATTTTGACAGATGAAATTTAGGGGAAAGGATTAAGTCGATTACATCGACCCCAGTGCGTAACATGTAACTGAGTTAATTCCTTCCCCCAAATTTTAGACTTTGTGTCAACAGAAGGATTATTATTTAGCACGCCGGATGAAATGCTTAGCGGTATTTCGTCTGCGGTTACGTTCTGAGTTCAAATTCCGCCGAGGTCGACTTTGCCTTTCATCCTTTAGGGGTCGATTAAATAAGTACTAGTTACGCACTGGGGTCGATATAATCGACTTAATCCGTTTGTCTGTCCTTGTTCGTCCCCTCTGTGTTTAGCTCCTTGTGGGTAGTAAAGAAATAGGTATTTTACCCGTCGCTACGTTCTGAGTTCAAATTTCACCGAGGTTGACTTTGCCTTTCATCCTTTTGGGGTCGATATATTAAGTACCAGTGAAAGTGGGGTCGATGTAATTGACTATACCCCTCCCCCAAATTTTATTTTTAAGAACACTATATCGAGGGCGGAGATACCGAATCTGCAAAAAAAATCTGCATTTCAAAATTTAAAAAAAAAAAAAAGACAAACACCCTCCCCTCCACCCTATGATAGAAAGTGAAATTTCCCCTACCCCCATTTTTTCTTTGCCAGAGGGGCAAAGAATGAAAACGTGTTTTAGGGGTTTTCAAAATCTTCAATTTTGAAGTACGCCCCCAACCGGAAATTTAACAAGCTAGAAACAGCCAAACCGAGAATGAACTTTCTAAATACTAATTACCAAAAAATAAAAATAAAAATTTCAATGTCATTTTGTTGTGTGTGAGTGTGTGCAAAAAATCTAATTTTTACATACCTCTCTTAATTCCAGAAGACCTTAACCACAACATGTTGGGTTATGTTCGTCATGAAACAGTAGAGAAAACACTTTAATTTAACTTCTTGTCTTAGGGCAGAGGGGAGGGGTGTTTATTTTATGATTTTTTTTTTTTTTTGAAGAATTAAAATTTTACAAAATTCCTTTTTTTCAGAATCATAATCTCCGTATTTTTCCACGTGTTTCGTGAAAAAGAATTTTTTTTTAAAGTGAAAATTTAAGAAATGGGGGTGAGGAGGGGATTTAAATTTTGAACTGCTGCTTTTTTTTTTTTTTTTTTGGAGATTCGGAATCTCCACCCTCGATATAGTGTGTTCTAGTATATAAAAAAAAATCCCTAAGCGGGTGCGGTCCATGATCTTTACCTCTGCCGTTCATTATGTATATTGAAAAGATGACAAAAATAAAATTATTGAACAGCTGAGATAAATAGTTGCAAGGTTGTATATACTAACAAGTGTCTGTGGGTACTCTCCCGACTGCAAATGTGTTTAAACGAATACATAATATATATACAAAATATATACAATTTGAAATTCTTTTAAACCTTACCTTGAATAAAAAATGGTATTTCAGCAAAAAGTCATTTCATTATTTTACGAACACTTTCGTTGGAATTCCTTTGGTATTCTGACGATTTACGACAGGGATCTCTTTTAGTTGAGACAACTGAAACTCGTTATCTTGGGTTGATTGGCAAGGTGGAAGAATAAATGATCATGCAGTACTCCAGTTTAATTATTTTTCCCGTTGCCACGGAGGAAATTTATCGAAAGATGCGAAGATATAGTTGTTTTAAATTAAATTTGAGTTGAGCTTCAACTCTTTCTTATCCGTTTTAAATTGTGAACCACCCCTTTTCTACTACGACTTACTTCCTCTTGAGAAAAATATTCTAGTAGTTTGAAAAGTAGCTTTTCATATTTAAATTTCTTTATC